>NC_056731.1:285933072-286233072 GCF_019279795.1 Protopterus annectens
CGTAGCATCAACCCCCCCCAGCTTGACAGGTGAAACATACAAACACACAATAAAAGTAAACAAACCAGACTACAGGCAGGATACTACCAATGGGAGAAATCCGCCAAGTCTAATCTTGAAACAAAGACAAGAATGTTCCTTGTGGGACAACCCAATAATTCTATGATTTTCAGGTTTCCAGCCATTATACAGATGTCCAATGGCAGGGCATGCATGTTCTCGGACTACAAGGTTGGGGAAGTCTGATGATCCATGGAGCGAGGCAACATACGTTATGGGTCCCGAGAAGTGGGGAGTGGGTAGTGTGTACTGGTGTGGTCAGACGCGACCTGCACCCGGAGTAAGGAAGCGTGCCGAAGAGAATGGGTGGGTGGAGAACTATAGGTATGTAATTTTGGACCTAGTCGTGCAGGTGTTGGCTGGAGCGGTTCCATGTGAACCACTCCAGAAATGTAAGCAATAGTGTACATTGGGCAGACCCGATACCTAATGAGTAGCCATGCCTAGTACGAGTCCCACAGCAGCAATGTCTAGTTTACAGGGCAATAGGCAGAATAACCAGACATGTCATTGCAAACCCACTAAATGACACCAAAGAACACATGGTCGCAACACCCCACTGTAGGCATGTAAGTCAAACTAATTGGCATCGCAAGGTATTATTGCTGTCCCTACCCCCACCCAGGGGTGTGAGTGTCCAAACCTACCCCCAAATGCAGGGTATATACACAGCTGTAGCTATAGAAGAAATGTCCAGCTGTGGACCTTCCTGTCAGCTGTCCTGCACATACCTGGACATGTCCCTACTATCAGCCCCTCTGTGTGGCATAACTAAACCTAACCCAAATACCTGAGTGTAGCCTAACCAGAAATGCTAAACTGGAATTCCACTTAACTTTACACTGACCTTTGTGAACAGTCCAACCTGACATGTACACCTGACTTAAGCATGTATAATACCGACACGTACATGAAGTAGCACGGGGGTATGTAGCAGCAAGTGGGAGTATGCCTGTGTGGGTGGCGGTAAGCAATGCCTATACTGGTTAAGCAATGTGGAGGCCATCCCAGTGTAAGACTCTGTAACAGGAGGTCAGTAGGTCTGAGCCTAGCGCACACCAGCGCTTACCTGCCCACACTTCCCCCACAGTGCCTTAGGCATGCTGTAGCCCACAACCCTCTATGTGGCCAGTAACAACATAATCAGCACTCCCAGGTCCCCCCCCCCCCCATTCACACTACAGACCAAGTGAGTTACCACGAAGGCATGGCAGATATACAATCAGCTGCTGTTATCACAAACATATCATCTGGCACAGTCAGTCAACAGTATTGGAAATGTATGTAAGTATGTACATTAATACCAGCAAACATGTGCACAGTACTCAGTCACAGGAGTCTGAGCAGTCTGTGAGTACCAATGAACAGTGCCTGCCCATGCATACTGTGAGAACAGTATTCTCGTATAATACTGAAGAGAGGAATGGAAAAAGGGCCACTGCATGGGGGCGTGTTTCATCTGCGGATGTGGGAGATGAGGCTGGTCTGGTGTGAGAGCAAACTGCTGCATCTGAAAACCCTGGTAGGATGCTACCAGTGGGAGAAACTGTGTAACCAGCAAAATGTACTCATGACACAACTACAGGTTCGTCCCTGCTGGGACGCACCAGACGTTATGGGTCACAATAATGTTTCCACCAGTATTTTAGGTGGATGAAGGGAAGGCTCGAATGTACATGGACTAAACTGATGAAGAGCTTGCAGAAGGCTGCATCGAGACAGTAATATAGAGGAATACCGAGACGTGCAGAGAGGGAAATGTGTGGAGATGTGGTATGGCAGGTCTAGCAACTGCAGAATGGATGGATGCTTTGTACGTGGAGCTCAGGGGCCGGTGAAAGGGAGCATGGGTATGACATTAAGTTAGAATTATGCAAATTACGCAGCATGTCAATAGTGTAGTGGGAGAGCATCAGCCTACCATGCACACATTCTCGGTTCAGGTCCCACTGCAGCACATTCCATTTTCTATGTGAAATATGTATATGAACATTTTTTGACATTGTTTTCTGTATAACCT
Organism: Protopterus annectens; assembly: GCF_019279795.1. Lineage (NCBI taxonomy): Eukaryota > Metazoa > Chordata > Ceratodontiformes > Protopteridae > Protopterus > Protopterus annectens. The sequence continues at coordinate 285,935,153 of NC_056731.1, forward strand.
ACTAAATAACATTTAAATGTGAATCAGAGTACTGCATTAAATGCACATTTGAAGTGTCAGTGTCATAATGAATAATGCACTAGTAAGCAGGTTTAAGCACAAGTAAGCATATATAAGCACTAGTAAGCATGTGTAAGTGCATTTGCACAGGGGGTAAGCATTGTCAACACAGATTAAGCAAAGTAGAAACTAACTGAGTGTAAGAAACTGTAACATGAGGTTAGCAGTGCTTACTGTCGCTCAAACCTGTGCAAACCCGCATACAACTGCTTTAATGTGCCTTAATCACTCTGTACCCAACGGCCCATGTTCTGCCCAGCAACAAAATAAACTGCCTCTGCAAGGCTCAAACTCAGGACTCTGTATTCTATAGTCACAGTAGTCAACCACTAAGTCATCATAGCAATACAGATGAATGAGGTATTAGCAAACTAATCCTCACCACAGGAAAATCAAACCAAACATGTGAACTGAATCGATGTACAGTGTGAAGTGGTATAACCTGCTACATAACATAAATATGTGAATTGGAGTACTGCAGTAAGCATAGATGTAAGGTGTTACTGTAATAAATTGTAGAAGTCCCCAGGTCACTATACAGTGTATGCACACATGAATCACGGATACCAGACACATATAGCCTGTAATGAAGAATAAATCACTGCCAAAAGGCAACTATAGTGCAAATTAACTATTAAGCAATGCTAACTGCAGCACAGCTCAACTTAGTAAGAGTAAGCAATGTGTAGGGGAGCCAATCCAATCTGCCTAGCGGTATACCTCTTTAAGCACTGCCACCCTTAGGTAAGCAGGTGTGCCCATAGCTTAGCCTTTTCAAACCCGGCCAATCACGGAAAAGTGCAGGTAATTGGCTGTATTTAAACCCCACAGGTGGGAATACATTCCATAACTGGCTGTGGCTTCCTAATGCAGGCAGAATAGCTGGTGTGGGTGAAGGCACTCATTTTATAGTGCAGCGCTGGGGCATCCAGGAGTCAAAAATCATGGTATGGCTTCTGGTAAAACACCATGAGGAGAGACTACTGTAGGGCCAGTACCAGGGCTAGCAGTATAAAACAGAGGCCTGGGACAGTCTCACCCATGACCTCACCAGTGCCACAGTTATCCCCCAGACTAGTGAGCAGGTCAGGCATCACCATGATGACCTGAAGCGGTGGTGGGGGATGTACTGGAACAGTGGATCCAAGAGTCTTGGCAGATGGCTAATGCCCCAGTACTGAGTAAGTACTTATTCCACTAAGTAGTTAGGAATTGCCTAGCTTGTGTATACTATGGATAGGTATGGCTAAATATCACTGTATTCCTCTCACAGCTGCAGATGAGTAGGCTGCGAGCCAGCAAGCCCATGATGCTAGGTTGAAAAGGCTGCGTTGCGAGGCAGGTTAGTAATTAGTTTGCATGTACTGTCATAACAAATAAATATAAGAACCTCAGAAAGTGTTGTACCAGTAGAAATAAATGTGTAATAGTCTGTTAATAAAGGTATAACCCATGGATTGCTTCTGTTTACTCTTCTGTCATATGTTGGCGAACTGTTGCATACTATAGATAGTACTGTTGTAGTTTACTGTTGTTGTTTAAGCAGTGTCATCCACACTGTGGTATGCAGATAAAATGCTTATGAAGTCATGCATAACAAAGTTGAAAGTGCCAAGAGATCAGTCATATTGTACAAGTGAGGGAAACCTAGATAGAAAATCGTAGAAAGCTTTACATTAACTTCCTGATAGCACAGTGTACTGTGATGTTAGCTATACTTTTTGCCACACACAGCAGGGGTTTGAATCCTCAGAGTGCTACTAAGTTGCATGCATAACCATACCACACAACTGTACAGATTTTGTAACAATGTTCAGACAGAAATCTATATGCATAATTACACCCAACTGTATAGAATTTGCTAGAATGTTCAACCGGAAAGTTGTATGCATATTCCTATCCCACAACTGTTACAATCTGTACAGCATGTCCAGATAAATAGCCCATATCATCAGCCTGTTGCCCCGTTCCCCTGAAAACTTAGTGTGATGATCCAAGAAATGTAGGCAGCCATTAATGACATATAACTGATAGTGAAATGTGTACATAGTCATAAAATGTATATGAAAATAAACCTGTCATTCTAGCACCTCTCCCAAAGTGTATGACAGCAATTCTCAACATATGTTGCATTAACGCATGCATCTTGTCACGCCTGTATGTAAGACACAGGCCACATATATAATATTCTATTAACATACCAGTGTACAATATAAGGCCATTGGGTAGTGTAATAATACATGTACGGGAAAGATCACTGCAGTGACTAAGAATGTTGTGAAAACTACAAGGATATATCAGTTGTTAATTGAACTCTCTCATCCCTACCATATGCTCAAAATAACCCAATGACACTCCTCAACTGGTATGTGTACACTCCAAACTTTTGTTGGGACTTATGTCCTAATGGTTTATGAATATTCACATCTGTTTCTGTGCAAGTGCCATGTTAAAATACACCCATATTGGTGGCCTGTTGCCATCAGCGAAATCTGCATGCTCTTGTAATGGCCACTGTTGTTCCATATATGCACGTGTTCTGCTTGCTGTGTGACTGTGTTAAATCTGGTGTTTTGAGTTAATGATAATACCTATGCATGCTGTTATAACTGATCCTGAATGCTGTTGACTGTTACTAACCCATATCTGTCATAAATCTGCTACAACATAGCTCGTATGGGAAGGTCAGTCCCAGCAGACCCACCTGTCCCACCTCAGCTGGCCATGACACCAGGCACCAGCACATCTGGGGCCCAGTCAGGGACTTCCTCCTCCGTGGGCCCTGCTCCACCTTCAGGTGGAACTGCTGCAGGGGATGGGGCTCACTCCCCTTAGAGCGGGCGAAGAGGGGAACCTGTCACCCGTCAACATGTCTGGGCTGTGATGCATAGGGAGCTTGATCTGGAGTTTTGAGACTGGCTACAGCAGCTTGAGGGCCGAGTGATGCAATTAGAGGGTGAGCCTGCCCCTCCTACACAGCCCCCAGCACAACCAGCTTTGGGGCCGTGAAGTTGCAATGGTGACTGCCTATGGGTGGGAATGTCAGTCCCACTGTTATCAGTTGGGGGTTCATGACCTGGTGACTTCCAAACACCCCTTTCTGACCAAGATGTTTACCCCCCACATGTGTCATATACCACCCATATATGCGTCTTGTTTGTCTTGTCTGTTAACCTACCCAACTTACCTCCCCAAATATACCTACTACCCCTCCCCAACTTCCCACTCTCACCTGAAAAAAAGGGCACTCTGTTCCCACAAAAACATCTCACCCCATACATAGCTGTCCATTTTACAAACATGTCCACTGGACACATGTAATCTGGTCTGATTGGCATCACAAAGAATATAAGTCATCCTCGCCCCTCTTCCAGGGGTTTGAGGGTCCAAATGTACCTCCAAATTCAGTGTATATGCACAGCTGTTGCTGTAGAAGAAATGGGCAGCTATGGAACTTTCCTTTACTCTTCTTGCACATGCCTAGCTATTTTCCCTACTGTCTTTCACTCTTTGTGCCCCATTTTTCACCACTTTCCTATCAACCCCTTTTTCTTTTCTTGTAAAGAAATTAGCACAGGGATAAATGGCAGTAAGCACTTTTAAACAGCAGTAAGCGGGTTTGCGCGAGGGTAAGCTATGCCCACACAGGTTGAGCAATTATGAAGCAAACTCAGTGTGAGAAAACATAAGTGGAGGTTAGCAGTGCTTGCTGTTGTGCAAATCTGCGTAAACCCACTTACAACTGCTTAAAAGTGCCTTAATCACTCTGTATTCAATGAGCCATGTTCTGCCCAGCAACAAAATAAACAGCTGTTGCAAGGCTCAAACCAAGGACCCTGCACACCCTAGACAATGTGACGCACCACTAAGCCATGACAGATACACAGAAATTAAATGAAACATATCATCCAGTCCTGTCATGCAACAGTACAGAGAATGTATACCAACACCTATATGTCTGTGTGTGTAACTATATTAAAATCTAAACAGATACAACATTTCTATATATATATATATATATATATATATATATATATATATATATATATATATATATATTCTTTTACTAACTCTATATACATATATATCACTATATATGAACATATACACAGCACGTTACATATGTGTACGCAGATATATATATCTATGTAGGTATATACATAGTTTTATATATATATATATATATATATATAGTTAACAGATATATATATATATCTAAATAGGTATATATGGCCATACATCTTTAGATAGCAATGGCAGATTAACAAATACACATATGTCCACATGAACCATTAATGGGGTTGAGAGGCCCCACACAATATAAGTCTTGCATGAATAAGCATTCCCCCACAGCCAAACATGTGTGCCCTGCAATACACTATCAAGTACAGTCTGCCTCCCATAGGACATGTAATATGTGGAAGCCATCAACATCCCAAGGATACAGATACACAGACACAGATATGCAAATACAGATATAAATATATATATATATTCATATAAATATATATATACATGTGACTACACATATACACACAGATATATGTACAGTGAGATACATATGTAGACGGTGCACATAATATGAAACAGCCACTATGCCTATAGTTAACATCTGATCAACTGTATGGGCCACCCATACAAATGTCGATTGTTGCCTGCAACATATACCCATAGAAAGGTCAAAGGAAAGACACCACACACAGGTTTGCAAAAATGGGAAACCTTTAATTGTGTACTATAACAGTTCTATATGCCATATCATATAGCTGCTCAGATGCTAACAACCATATAAACAGTACTGCAACTGTGAAACAGAGTACTGCAACTGTGAAACAGTTACACTAATACAATAGTCTGGAAAGGTTCACAACTGTTGCTGTCCAGGCCAAGCCCTTCAGATTGTACAATAGTGAAGACAGACTGGGCCACAGGATATCAAACAATCAACAGTATGTACTGCAGGTGTGTAGTTCAGCAGCCTCTATCTACACTCTGTACAAACTCAGTAGGAGGTAAAGACATTTTGTGATCAAATGGGTTTTAACTGGTACATAACAAGGCATAACTGACACCATCACGAGTACACCAACAAACAGAACAGTCTGTATGGCAGGAGGCAGTAGGCTTACAGTACCCCAATTCATATAAGTAATGTCAATATAGGTGAAGTATACAGTACTGTATAGCCAGATACCTTTTGGCAGCTCACCCCTGATACCCCCACATTTTGTAACAGCCTAGGTCATTTATGGTGCTCCCCACCTAGACTCAATAATATAGGCCCATATACCACTGTTACATACACTGGCCTCTGAAGTGCATAAGGGCACACATGTATTGTGTAGGTGATGCCCACAAATATATGACCCCAGCCCCACTGTATGTGTGGGGGATACAACAGTGGTGGACTAATGGCATTGTGATATACACACAGCCCACTACAGAACAAACCCCATCAGCATGACATATGTGCACAGCTTTGTATGTAGATGGAGGACAGAGCCTGGCACACAGGCACATATGTAAAACATTGTTGCCATACACTAAGCAAGGTGCTGGTGTTACAGTATAGTGTGCAACATATGCTTAGTCAAGGAATTGAAGTTAGAAACAGAAATGGATGTAGCCATGTACTGATAACACACAACACAAACACTGCCAGTGTAATATCTGACACAGGACCTGTGTGGTGGATGGTCATCACATGATAGGCATACCTCTATCCAGCAAGAGGATAGACCCACAGTAGTGAGCTATGCAGACAGACTGCATTCCAAGGTAGACTAGTATGTACACACACACACCCTGTAACACCAGTACTATACAAAGCATAACACAACTCTACTCACAGTCTGTTGGTAGTTCCTGATCCTCCTACAAATATGTGGCTGCTTTGAGTATGCAGGTTCTCCTGTAAGAGGTATTGCAACATGCTGTCTGTAACACTGATGCCCACACACAGGAAGGATGTCCATCACACAGGAAATGTAAAGGGACCACGCCCACATGCTGTAGGGATTTCTAGTGGGTGGATGCCATGACAGTGGAAATCAGAAGTAGTACACATGTGTGATTATATATATATATGGCTATCTGGATAAGTATATGTACATATATTTCCACTATATGTACTGGGCATGGAGTGTAGCACTACCCCAGCCCCTATAGTCCCAAAGTCATAGTGCAAGGGGATGTCAGGTATGTATAGCAGGTATATTATTAGACTATTGCTACTGTCATTGGGATTGTCTTCACAGACATGGTGTGTGTGGGAGATGACATGTGCTTATAACATGTGTGCCACTGGCTACTGACAGACATCCTAAGGAAATCATTGTAAAGTACCGCCGCTAGCATGTAATGACCCTGTGGAGTGCAGCAGAGATATTAGCCAATATATGCTGAAAGTTGGACACACCCTGTGCAGTCCAGAGGTATACTCATAATCCCTTAGTACACAACATGTGTATCAGGCCTGACAATATGGATGTAGACAGCCATGTAGATGGGTATAACACATAACGACTGGTATACATTTGCCACCATAGGTTTTGGATTCACACACTCCTGTCTGGCCTGACCCATAATGACTACTGGTACAGGGGTGTCATATACACCTACTACCCACTAGATATTGACATACATCTGTACTGCATCCCACTGCTTTGTCTGACATATGTGACTTTTAAGGGAGGCCCGGCAGCAGTACATCTGGCAAGTATCTGCACATGACATCTCACTGGGTAAGTACAGTACGCTGTTAGGCATGTAACAATGCACTGTGCAGGGTACAGGCAGACTGGCTCAACACTGGCCTACATCTCATATGGGGGAATGTACCTACATATATAGCAGGCTCAACAGCCATGTCACAGCACAGGGTAACATACACTTGTGTGAAAGTGCAAAACCCCAACCAATGTGAACACAGCCACAGCCATATATGGTAAGCTAGCATATTATTACAGTATATGGACTATCTGTTCTAGACCATCCTCATATGTGCCACTCACAGAATGACCCTACATATACTGGGCTGCTAGAAAGTTTGGTCTGATGGCTGTCTGTGGTATGGGACATGTGTGTGTATGGCCCTACATTCCTGTATGGCAAAATGATACCATACAGTGGGGCAGCATGTAACATCAGATAAAAGGGGAGCTAGAACAGTCTGTACAAAGGCTAATATACATATTAACAATAAACACACTGCCGACATTCACCATCACTACACAGACTTCAGTACTGTACAAACATCCACAGAATGTCGAGGTTATGTTATAAAATATAACCCCTACTGTAAATGGCGTGTAGCAATCTTATATATCACTGTCTTGTTATCAGATATGATGACACTATTTATGGTGTACATCACATATGCACCACTTCATACACGACATATGTACAAAGGTTGGCAGAGGTGTGGCTGACAGCACATACACAAGGCCAGTATAGACATGTTGCTGTGATAACCTCATATAATTACCATTGTAACAGGGTTTGTTGCAACATATGTCCTGTGAGTGATATGAAGTCAGTAACTGTCATGACCTTCACCATCTACAGACTGCAATCCTCACACTACCTTATGCATTCCACAGATAGATGCACCATGGCTACCACATGACACCAAAGGCACAATACTGCCCAGTCTGCAGATGACCCTGCAGATGGGGATTCCTCATATACATGGAACTGACATGGCAGGTATTGTGACATGTACGACAGGCATATCCAGACAAACACTGTTAAACCAACATTACTCCAAATGCAGTAGAGCAGCACTTACAATCTGTAGTCAGGTCAGGCACATCCCCCTCCTGTTTGTTACCCTCTTTCCACAGTGTATGTTGTTAGATGTAAATCCCCAATCCATCTGAGATGTTGTTTGCCAAACAACATATCTAGTTCCTGCTCACAGTGACTGAAAAAGGCCAACACCACCATGATGTTCCTAGATATTGGAGTGTGTTTCCATGCATTTGGGTATAGGAATGTTACCACAGCTGTTCCACATTCAATCAGCTAGGGGAGGGCTGCAATTCGTACAGAGGCTTTCAGCTGATCATGGGCATCACTTAAAATACACATGCTGCTGCCTAAGCAAAGCAGGTGTGGGTTTCCACATCCACCAGAGCGGGAGTGGGGGAGGCAGACAGAGGCAAATACATGTCAGGGAGGGATGGGAGAGTAAACCTGAAGCATGTTTATGTCATACATCTACAAGCACAGGGTATCAAACCCCCAACAACTATGTAGTGCTATAACAGTTTGATGCAGTTATTGGATGTGCCACATGGGTTACTTGCTGTAGACCACTCAGAACATATATGTGATGGTGAGTGACATCTGCAACAGGGATATGGTAGATATACGGTAGGTGACATACAGGTGCCTGTCTGCATGAACAGGTGCCAGCATCAACACAGACACACTCACACAGGGACACACACACAGTGACACACTTGGCAGTGCCAGGAGTGCAACTCATCACTAGTGGGATTGCCACCACACATCAATGTAAAGGTATCACATGCACCACACGGGTCATAGGGAGGTCATATGGGCAAGTAGTATGAGGAGGTGTCAGACGTCAGACAGCATGCTTTAGTATGTCCTGGGGGGTTGTAGTGAATGAGGATGTGGACATACGCACCATACAACACACACACGAACACACAGGGTGCCAGTTCTGACATGCATGGGTGCATGTCTGCACAGGTGTGTGGTGGTCAGCTGTGCTAGCAGGCTGTAAAAGGGTAGGCGATGGGTATACCTTGGCATCAGGCCCCATGACAATGGTCTGCATTGTGCCTCAGGCCTGTAGTTTCTGCATTTGCCCACACAGGTGGGTATTGCATTCCCCATCCAGTCACCTGGGTGACTATTGTGTGTGGCCAATGCTGTGCATCACCTGCCATGTATGTGTTCCTTAGTCCATGACATGGATGGCATCTGGGATGTGCACACCTCCCACATGCAAGTACAGTGATATGTGCTACTGTACCTGGGGTGTCTGGCCCATGTGAACACAGATTATCATCAGATGTGCCAGTCTTGTCCACCTGTGGCAGGAACTGGTAATGAGCAGTAGGTTTACCCTGCACCTACATTGAAAGCATGCTAACAGCATTACCTGATGTCAGTGTCATCTGTCCATACAGGAACAAAAAAGTTTTTCCATCTGTCCATACAGGGCATGTTGTCAGGCATGGTATGTCCATTGTGAGTCACATGTGAAGGCACAGTGGGGTTGATAACTGTGATTGGCTGGCCTTGCTGTCACATGTATGGGTATGGCTTTGCACCCCAGCCTCTCAGCTAATTTACATCTGTTATCCCTTTATGGTTGACATTGTGATATATAGTAGGGCCACCATAAAAGAAATAAGCTACCCCCCCCACATTGCTCACACCCACTTCTACACAGGATACGGGTTACAAACACACACACATCATGTTGGGGTATATAACCCCTATCTAAGTAGTTTATTACACCACAGCACTATGCAGTTATAGTATGTGCCATGGACATTACTGAAGCACTTCTTCCCCAAATGTGTATTTCACAATGAATGACATTAGCAGGATTGCCAAAGTTGGGCATTTGTAATGTACTGAGAGTGAGTAGCCTATAATGCATTGCTCCATACACAGACACTGAAACACACACAAAACATCCAGAACTGCCATGGTTGGAGATGGAACACTACCACAGTTCTAAATCACACTACAGCAGTACGCAGTTACAGGATGTGCAACAGAGATTACTGAGCTATGACTTTCCCAGACGTGTATTTCTAGGTGGGTGACAGCAGCAGCCTTGCCAAAGTTGAGTGTATGAATTGCATGGAGTGTGAGTAGCCTAAAAAGCATTGCTCTCTACTCAGTCAGCCACACATACAGACTCACACACAACTGCCAGGTCTGGGGTTAGAACACCTACCTAACTACTTTATCACACTACAGCAGTATGCAGTTATAGTTGGCATTAGTGGGGGGCTGTGTGGCCCTGGCCCATGCTGTTCCTGCTGCAGCTGTTTCTGCAGGATCATATTATGTAGCAATGCACATACCATAACAATTTGGTACATGTAGCTGGTGAATACAGCAAGGCTCCACCAGATGTGTCCAGACACCGGAATCATGACCTGAGCATCCCAAACACCTGCTCTATTATATGTCTGGCCTGTGCGTGTGCCTCATTATGGCATTGTTGTTGAGGTGTGTGTGCATTTCTGATGGGTGTCATTAGCCATGGCTCCAGTGGGTATCCAGCATCCCCCACTAGGTGACAGTAGGGTATGTCCACATTGGCAAATCTGTGGTACAGCTGTGTCAGATGCCATATGTGTGAATCATCGTAACTTCCAGGGCAGCCAGCACACACATTATTTATAATGCCCTGGACATCACATACGACCTGGCAGTTGATGGAGGGGATGCCCCTGCGGTTGATGTAGACCCTACCCTGCTCAAATGCATGCAGTCTATAGCATCACTACCTCAGGGTGTTCTGCTATTTGGTGGAAGAGACGCATATTGCTGGTCAACACCTCACGTTTGTTGAGGAAATATACGTTCTCACTGGCTTGTACTGACATGGCATCCAGGAGCTGGTGGAATACTCTGGATGCTGATGCCTGTGAGATCCCCATGATATCCCCAGTTGTGCTTTGGGAAGTACCTGTGGCTAGTATACCTAGGCCTACACATACCCTGGTATCCACTGGAATGGGTTCCCCTCAGCCAGTTTGGTGTGTCAGGTGTGGCCGGCACAGCTCAACAATTTGCTGTAGGAGGTCTCTGTCCACCCTATAGCACTCCACTATCTCCAGCTCATGTAGCCCCTGATCGGTTACCCTTGGTCTTTACACTCTTCTCTGTCTCCTCACTGTGGGTTGTTCGGCAGCATTCACATCCTCACCACCCTCAGCCTCTTGCACATATTGTTCTATGTTGCCTACTGCAGCCCTTCTCATTTTGTAGGTTTGTTTGTTAAAATGTCCCCGCTTGTATACACCAGTGGTGTAGAGTGTGGAAAAACTAGAGGGGAAGGTGTTTGCTTAGTTTACAGTAGTGTTCTGGGCTGGGCTGGTCTGCTGCCTGTGTAATTGGCTGATTCTGATACATTTCACCTGTCAGCTCAGCTAGTTCTCTTTGATTACCTTCCTACTGCTGTTTTCCCTTCCCTTTGCCTTCCTGTTTAAGCCTGTATGTGCACTGCACAACCAGAGTGCTCAAATGTGCACAGAGCTGCTATTTCCTTGTTTAACTTCTTTTTTCTTCTTGGAAAACCCACTTACACTTTGTAAAGAGTGCAAGGCAGGTTTAGACACACCCCTAGCTTAGCTGTGCTAAGCTAGGGGCAATCCTGAGCCACAGGGCTCCAATCCACTTACAGCATGCCTGACCCCCCATGATGTCACCTATATCCTAGTCTTGCACCTGGCTATTTATACTCTTACATTCTTGGGACCTGCCTCACACCCTGGGGAAAACTGGGATTCACCATCCTTCACCTCATTTGCATAGGATTGCCTGCTAATGCACAGTTACATGTCCCACACTGAACTTCCCCCCTTAGCAACCATTACTCACTGGCCAGGTTGTCTTCTGCCTGCCATTGACTTGCATGGCAGATTACTGCTTTTAGTTAGAATGCTTATTTTAGGTTTATTTTATTATTTTCCCCCCAATCCCATTTGCGAGCCACTGCCATATGCTTAAACAGGTGTGATCGACGAATAAAAATAAATGTTTTTTTTACTTTTTAAACATTTTGCAATGCCAATGGCCTTCTACTTGGCCATTGGCATGCTTCCTCAATGATGTGCAGCCTTTATTTGGAGCTGTCATTGCTCTGTTTTGGAGTTTGCAGTACCATACTCAGTTACTAACCGAGTACATTTCTGCATACTACGCTAGTCCTGCATGCCCTGATTCTGCTTCCTGAATGGCATATTTACCTCATTTGCATGGTTTTCACCTGCAAATGGGTTGATTTGCATACGGGGGCTGGGGATGTGCAGCACTAATGCTACAGTGCTCGCGCACGTCAGATGTGCACGCAGGTGGATCGCTCGACCGCCATATTGGCGTATTTCATCTAACACTAATCATGCACGCTGTGCAGGCTTTTGAGAATCCAGGGGGATGTTTATTCTTAAACTCAGAGTTTCCAACACCCTAATTAACTTGTTTTAGGATGCGGGCTTGCAGAAAATCTTGATTGCTGTTGTGAAACAACTTAAAATGCATAGCAACAGGACTAGCAACTTTTTCCATTTTTATGTCTCTAATGTGTTCCTGTAGTCTCAATTTAAAACTTCTCTTAGTTTCACCTATATAAAAGAGACTGCAGGAGCATCTGAGAACATAAATAACATTAGATGTTACATAAGTAAAATGTCCTTTAGGACTAAAGGGAACACCATTGATATAGCTAAAAAAATTTACAACATATTTGCATGTTGTGCATCTAGTACAACCACTAGTGCCCAGTATACCTAAAGTGCTGCATAACTTATCCACTGGATTAACATATTTACTGTGTAGAATAATGTCCTGTATATTCCTACCTCTTGTGTACGAAAATATAGGAAATCTGCATAATGTATCACAAAATACTTTAAATTTAAATAAAAATTACCAAAAATGCTTTATTATCTTAACTTGTTCATGAGAAAAAACATTGTAAGAAAGACTTCTAACTTGTCTTGTCTGGTATTACTGCCAGTATATGTTCTGTAGTGTTTCACAACAGAAGTACTGGCTGCTGACAAATTATTTTGTACCAATATATTATTTTTTAGTTTAACCAGTGCCTTCTGGATATCTTTCTTGAAATAAAACCTCAAGAGCATATTTATAGAAGTACACATTTCCTTGTATAATTCCTTTTCATCAGTACATAGTTTGTAGACTCTCAGTAACTCTCCATAGGGTAAAGAATCCAGCAGATGAGATGGATGGCAACTGGTTTTAAGTAAGAAATGATTACTGTTGTCAAACTTTCAATGAATTTTAGTTTTAATTTTTTTTCCTCACTACACCTGTTAAATCAATATCCACAAAACTTATAGCTTGGCCCTGTTGAAGTCCATTAAATTTTATTTGAAACCTGTTTACATCCAAATCTTTAACAAAGGCAGATAAATCAGTCATCCCACCCTTACACAAAAATACTAGGTCATATATAAATATATAATAGGTGACAACACAAGTTCTAAAAAAATTATGTCTGTATAAATATTCCACCTCATAAAAGCCCATAAAAAGATTAGCATAGGCAGGTGCAAATGATGCACCCATGGCAGTGCCTATTTTCTGAACATAAATATCTTCACAAAAACAAAAATTATTATTAGTAAGACAAAATTCTATCAGTTCTAATACATACTTACTTAATGGACTGTCTCCTAAGAAAAACTTAATAGCTTCTAAACCATGTTGATGTTGTATAGAAGTGTATAGACTTTTAACGTCAACAGACACCCAATACATGTCTTCAGTCCACTCAATGACTTTTAATTTTATCTAAAATTCAAAAGAATATTTTATAAATTATGGTAACTTCATTACATAGGGTAATAAATAACTATGCAGAAATACACCTATGTTTTGTAAAAAATGAGTAGCAGAGATAATAGGCCTTCCTGGGGGCATTGCATGCTTTTATGAAGCATGGGTAAATAGTAAAAATATGCTATAGAATTATTTTCATTGTATAGCTTTTTATTTACATCTTGTAAGTCTGTAACCTTTAAAAAATAAATGCTGAAATTCTTTTTGTGCATTTTGATAATCACTCACTGTCACCTTAACATGTACTTCAGTATTACTAAGATACTCCATGCACATGTCCATGTACTGATTAGCATGCATTACTACTAAACGATTCCCCTTGTCAGAGAGTTTAAAGACCAATTCATGTTGTTCCCCCATATTTTTAAGAATTTTCCATTCATCTTTTGACAAATTATAAGAAAAAAAATTCCCTGTTTGCATAAATTCTTTATATGCATGTTCTAAAGAAAAGTTGCCCATAGCTGAAAATTGTTGCACACCCTCATGCAGAAAAGGTGGGACAAAATCACTGGAACATTTTACAGATGTAGCGTCAAGATAGCAGTAACCACTTAACTCATCTATATCAGAAGAACACAAATAAAAACTGTCATCTGTATCTGAAATGTCTTCAGTAGAAACTGAAGTATCATTAATGCCAGCATCTGAGCTATTTCTAGAAAAATAGTTAATTAAGCAAATGTAATTTACTACACATTCTATATACTTCACGCTTAAACATATAGGGTCTATGCATCACAGTTGGTACAAATTTAAGACCCTTATTTAAAATATACACTTGTATTTCACTCAATTCCACTTGTGATAAATTTATAACAATGTTATTCTCACCATTTACACCAGAATCACAATACACAAATTCATTTCTATCTAGTCCTTTTGTTATGCTGTTGATAAGCTCCTCTGTTACTAAAAGTTTATTGTTGGTACAATGTTTCTTTCTGAATCCACTATTCTCTTACCATTCCGAAAATTATTGTTCAGATATTGAGGCTTTTGAGCTTGAGGCAAAGGTGAATATTGCTGGTCATCTGTATCCCAGTCTGTAGAGCCTCTAGAAGTGTCTGAAAACACTTGATGTGAACTGCCTGCACCATTATAACCCCATTTTGGCACTATTAACAAGCTGTTGACCTGGTTTGGTCTTGTTTGCTTTCCAAATGAAAGCCTTATGGTTATTGTAGTCCCTTGAATGTCTTTGTAGTTTTGTTTTTTATTTTTCATGAGATCCTGTTCAAGATCAATCAGTTTATCAGAGATGGTGACCTCTTTCTTCCTTGATGCAAAACCCTTGGTAATGAGATGTGCCACACAGAAGGACTTTCTGACCACAGTGGCAATGTGGCGGTTGAAAGAGAGGTTGCTGTAAACCTGTGTCCCTAGATCTCTTATAACACCTTCAGTGTTCAGTGGTAATTAGTGGAACTGAGTTTTTCCCAAAGGGGATGACAATGCATTTTTTGGCATTAAGCTTAAGGCCATGGTTTTGACACCAGTCATTGGTCTCAGTGAGGCCTTTCTGTAGGATGTCTACATCACTTGGGGAGTAATAATAACTCCCAGCTTGCAGTCATCTGCAAACCTGGTCATCCAAAGTCCCTCTGTGTTGGCCTAACTTCTGAGAAGTAGATTACCAAACAGGAGGGGACCCAGCACCAATCCCTGAGGGACTCCACTCGTGACTGGTTGGCAGTCTGACTTGGAGTCCTCTACTTTCACACACTGTGGGTTCGATCTGTGAGCCAATTTGCAACCCACCTAGTGATATAGGGATTGGTGCCTAGTTTGGTGAGTTTATCAATAAATCCTGAGTGGGGAATGGTATCAAAGGCCTTGGCCAGATCAAGGTAAGCTGTGTGAACTGCCTTGCCCTCATCCACAGCTCTGGTGACTGACTCAAAGAAGTCAACCAGGTTGATCAGGCATGAAATACCTTTCACAAAACCAAATTGTGTGGGATCTAGAGTTTGGAGATTCCCTATATCCTTGTTAATTAGATCCAAGATGATGTACTTTATAGCCTTACATATTAGACTCATCGGGCTAATAGGGTGATTATTCCCAGGGACTGTAGTCACTCCCCTTTATGGAGAGGGATAACTGTAGCAGTTTGCCATTCAGCAGGGACAAAGCCTGAGGTGAGGATGTGATTGAACAGGGCACACAGATGTGGTGCCAGTCCACTTTGTAGTTCATGTAGAACACATCCAGGGATATTGTCAGGTCCCATGGAAGCTGTATTCTTGGCATTGGACAATGCAACTTTAACCTGTGCTGCAGTAATGCTGGGTGCCTGGCATTCCTTCGGTATTGTGATTGGTCCTTTAGGGGTAGAGAGGGGGTAAAGTTGGCACTGAATCTGTCAGCCAGTATGTTGGCAATATATGTTGGCTCAGTATAGGAGGTACCATTTTGCAGTAACTCAGAGCAAACCTGGGTATTGCCATGGAGATTTTTGATATAACTACAGAAGGCTTTGTGGTTGTTTTTAGTGTCTGCCACCATTCTGCCTTAATAGCTGGCTTTAGAGGTTTTGATGAGAGATCTCAAATTTTTGTTGAGGCTAACAAGGGAGTTTTTCCAGTCTTGGGACTTCACCTTTTTCTGCAACAGTTTATTCCTTTTGTTATAGAGTTTATTAATGTCAGGGGACCACCAGATTGGCTTCCTTTTTTTGGAGGAGAACATCTTGGTTCTGTTGGGTATGGCTAGTTCCATGCATTTATGTACGTGTTCGTACAGTGCATTGGTGTATGATTTGGCAGTCATGCATCTATTTTCCATTGACATGGGTGCCATGAAGTTAGCCACCTCTGTTTTTAGGAGCCCACAGTTAGCTTTGGAGAAGTATTTCATGGTGGTTACCTTTGCGGGGGGTGTGGGTGAGATGTGGATTTTTATGGTGATTAGTTTGTGGTCGGATCTATCCCAGGGAGGAATTGACTATTGGTGTAGAGCAATGGTTACCCATGTTAGTAATAACCAGGTCAAGGATGTTGTTTCCTCTAGTTGGGGTAAGAATGAGCTGGACCAGGGCATTGGAATTGATGAATTCCAGGAAGTGTTGGGCAAATGTATTGGTGCATAAGTAGTTTTCCCAGTTGATGAGGGGTATTTGAAGTCACCTAATATGAGAGTGTTGGGTTGGACCTTAATAGTTTCCAGGGTGCTTAGGAAAGTGGAGTGAGAGTCTTGGGACATGGTTGGGGACTTATAGCAGGCTACGACCTGAATTGCCATCTTACCCAATGTTAGTTGTACCTGAAGTATCTCAGATGCATTATGCTGGGCTACTAGTCTGGAGGTGTGTATATCCTTTATGAATATGGAGACACCACCTCCTTTGGAGGTTCAGCCCATGTTCTGAGGCCAAAAGGTGTGAAATGCATTATAGCCTGGTAGCACGGGGGGGGGGGGGCTTTCTGCTGTTTTAAACCAGGTCTCCATTACAGCACAAATGTCGATGTTCTCCATTTTGAGGAGTGTTTCAAGCAAGTGCATCTTGAGATTTAGACTTCTAGCAGTGAGCAGCATGACCCTCAGATTGCATTTATTTATAGCTGTTACAGTGGTAATTTGATCTTTGGAACATCACCAAAAAAGGCACTATAGGGGTGGCAAGAGCCTTAGCCAGTATCTGGAAACCCAGGGGTGACAGATGCAGGTCATCTCTGGCAAAGGATTGAGGTCTGTCAATCATGTCATCCCAAGCAGACAGATACTGGATCCCCTTAGAATGACAACAGAAACATAGCCAATAGTTGAAGTCAATCATTTTCTGCTTGTACTGCGGTATCATTCTGGGCAACGATAGGATGCTGCTTAGGGCTAGGGTGATACCTGCCTGGGCCACATAATCCGAGAGCTCCTCCATGTCTCTTTTCATGTAGTCCAGGGAGGTGCATCTCTGGTCATTCACAGCCACATGGACAGTGACAGAGTCATACTTGTACTTGTTGTGGAGTGACCTGAGTGTGTGTGTTATATGTCAGATTCTGGCACCAGATAGACAGCTGACGGTTACCTTCTCCTTATTCAACCTAGTGAGTGGGATATCAGTGTGACTCACTATCAAGTCACCAGTGATTAGTGTAGTGGGCAAGCTGTTTTGCCTTAGGGGCTTAGGTTGAGAGGCACACTGTGTAGGTGAGCTATGTGTCTTGTGGTTTGTGCTGTGTAATGGTGGTCGACTGCATTTCTGCCTTGGAGGTCTCTGCTGTTTGGGAAGATTTCTATTGAGAGCCTCAGTGAAGGTGGGTGTGTGGCTTGTGTTTTTATGTGAGAGCTGTGATGGTGGGTGTTCTGGAGGGCTATGTGTTGCATGTGGTGTGGTGCAGGTGTTGACCTTCTCCTCTTGACCAGCTATTTTGGTCTTGGCTTGAGAGGGCATGGCTTCCAATTTGGATATATGAGTACATCTCTCACAAGTCTGAGTGTTGGGAGGTTAGAGGAGAGGGTTGTCTGTGTATATGAGGCAGTTGCTACACTGCCTCAGAATGCCCAAGTTCACCAGGTTAATAGGAGAAAGCACAGAGAACTGACCTTTAGACATACCAGGAGGGATGGCCATTATTACTAAGTCATTATTACTACCTGCATGTTTCTTTAATTTGGTTTAAGTGTAATGTAAGCCATTGCAAGTTTTTATTGGTCTGATTGGATCATTTGACCTTTTTGGAGGGTTATTTAAATGGTTTTGATTCAGTTTAGATTTTTTCTGATGAAGTTCTAATGAAATTAGATTTTTTTCTGATGAAGTTCTAATGAAATTATAGAACGAAAGCCTTTAAAAATGAATCTTTTGTCTGTGGATATTCATCGCTGGCAATGGGGTTTGTCGGAGTCTTCAGTTTTAAGTTTTGAGTTGGCGGTGCAATGTTTTTTATAAGTTTTTTGATTGTTATAGGACTAGTTTGGTTTGGTTTGCAGCTCTATGCATGCTAATATAATATAATATAATATAATATAATATAATATAATATAATATAATATAATATAATATAATATAATACAAGAGTACCCAGTATGTATCTGCAAGGCAGCTGCAACAGTCATAAATTTACTGTGCTTACCAGTATATATTTCATTAAAAAGTTTATCGCTGAATTAGGAAAAATAAAACACAAACAGCCTGCACTCTGAGTCAGCTCTCCATTTTTAATAAATATACAACATAAGATAATAATCCAATTCAATTCAATATGTCCTTATAAATCACATTAAATATATCACCCTTTGCTATTATAGATTGTTATAAATTGTCATTAAGACCTGTAAGTAAGACCTGCATTTCAAAATATATCACACGTTTTTGATATCTTGGTTTTTGGAAACTGTAGTACTGACTGGGTAATATATCTGGCCACATGCACTTGTTCCTCATTTTATGTGGGACAAGCATCCTGTCCATTTAAATTTAGGATGTCAGAACACTTGAGTGATATCAGATGTTCCAAAACCATCAGTGCATTATATAAACATACTATGAAGCATGCCTCAGCAAAATTCACGTTTATTATTATTGCTTGAATATGTTTTAATAAGAATAATAATGTTGGATGGCATTCTTTGTTGAACTATAAAGAACAAATGCGGGTTATTAAATTGGGTTCTTTGTTTGCACCAGGTCTTAATGAGCATTTGTAACAGCCAATAATAGCAAAAGGTGATGTATTTCATGTGCTTAGGATGAATGTAGCTATTGCAGTGGTAAAGGCTTAATGCCAAAACCGGTATGCAATGTTTTTTGCAATTAACCTTTGGATGTTTTGTCTTGGTTATATCCCCAAATTTATGAGGACATATTGAATTGAATTAGATTATTATCTTATGATATATATTTATCAAAAATGGAGAGCTGACTCAGAGTGCAGGCCGTTTGTGTTTTATTATTTGATTTTTGGCTTTTGACCCAGCACCAATCCGTACTTCATGGGTATGTGTGTTTTAGTTTGAATTAGGAGTAGGGCATGTTTTCTGAGAGTGATGTTTTTGATTGTACATCACAACCTAGATAACAGATAGCTCTGTGTAATTGTCATAGTACTTTTGCTTATGATGTTACATGTGGAAGTATCATGCTGCTATTGCTGTTTACAGAGCAGGTGGCAGCACACTTGTAGGCTGAGTAGTGGTGCTCACTGACTGTTCTGCTGTGCATAGCCTGCCTATTCTCACACTGAATGGTTGTCTGCTGTTTTAGCATTTGGCATGCTGTTGGCAGACTATATCTGGCCTGTATTTCAGTTCAGCATGACTAGCACTGTCACCTAAAAGACTGGTGATGCTTTGTTTACAACACACATATCCCTTGTTCAGCAATTATTAAACCACTCATGTTCATTTATGTCTGCCTGTTATATACTCACCGATTATCATTGCAGTGTTTGCATTGTGCAGGTACATACATAGGGATCCCTACAAATGTATGTAGTGCAGTGATACATTAGATGATAGACAGTAATGTGTGTATGATATAACCAAAGGGCTTATATGTCACAGGCTGTCACTGTGGTTATGACTGTCAAGTTGTTCTAGGGTATATTGTATTCCAGCTATTTAATGTTGTTGTGTCAGCCAGTGTCCATGTTGCATTGCTCATCTCATTTGTAAATATCTTTTATGTTTCCCACTGATTTTTCCACTTACCATATCCTCATAATGCCCATGGATTATTTGTGGGTTGTTAACATGACTCATTACTAGCACAGACACCTGGGTTACAGTTATAAGTGATTCACATTCACCTCGACATAAATGTGCTAGGTAAACATATAACTTAGGGAATGTGGAAGTTGTGTTATCCTCTGAGAAAGTCTAGTTGACAATGTAGTGATATAGATGTCAAGTGTTACCCATTACAGGCCACAGTTGTAGTGTTATGCTGTCAGTTCTACTATGGTCTTACAGTGTAGTCCTTGTCTTGCAATGTAGACACATGTCAATGGTGCATGCAACATTGTCATGGTTTGCTTGTTTTGAAATTTTATGATATATATATACACACACACACACACACATATATATATATATATATATATATATATATATAGAGAGAGAGAGAGAGAGATATGTGTGTGTGTGTGTGTGTGTGTGTGTGTGTGTGTGTGTGTGTGTGTGTGTGTGTGTGTGTGTGTCTGTGTGTGTGTGTCTATGCTGGGTATGTATATATTTATTTGTCATGAGAAATGATGGCTAGTTCATAACTGTTCGGGTAATGGCAGGAGTTCCACAGATAAGCTGAATATTGCATGTCATGTCATGCAATGGAGTAAACTGTGATGGATAAAGTGGCCCAGACATGGGTTTCTATTGATACTATCCATACATATTGATAATAGGACACTGGAAATGTGTCATGCTCATAACTGTCCACCTGCTAGCCTCACCTGTTTTTTATTATACACATTATACATACTCCTTATAGGCCATATCATCTGAGAAGTAGGTTTTAATGATACCTGTAATGTATACCTTGTGTCACATATGCAGGGATCATCATGATTTCATAATAAACATTGTATGTTACATTCTTTATGTGCACATCAGTTTGTGTTTTATGACAGTCATGTTTTGCACAGGAATGTGTGGACTGTTATGTAAGTGATTTTCATAGTTACAGTTTGGATTCATGCCTTACATCACCTATGGTGGCAGATTTGACTATGGACATATCTTAGTGTGATATGTCATACTGGATGTTTTCTGCCTGTGGATTGTATGCCACAGTGGGTATGTTATTTACTCATATAGTTGCTGGAATATGTATTATGCACTTTCTTTGTTGTTACGTGTTTCACTTTGACAGAGTGTGGGACCTGTGGCTACTCTCCTATCAGATGCCAGAGGGGGGAACATGCAGGAGCACTACCCAAGTACTTGGGGTTTTCAGGATATTGACCATGATGGGGCTGATGATGACCATTAGGACAGACCTAACCTGCATGTCCAATCCTCCCTGCTGCATTCCAAAGGAGATGTCAACCACCACCATAGGCGGATGATTTTTGGTACCATACCAGGGAGGTTATGAATGTTGTCTTTTGAACTCAGATGAGGAACCTGATTGGGAATTTTTTACATGAAGTGGAGTGGGCCATGCATGATTCCTTCAGGGAAATATCCTGTGAGGTCATTCATCATGTTCATCCCCACTAGGATGGGCTGTCAGGGCTGTAACTATTGTCTGTGTGATCCACTTGTGTACTGCTGCCACCATGGTGTTTGACATATAAGCAATTGTACTGTATAGGCATCCATGCACATGCTTAGCATATTTCTGCCATGCTTATTTGATACATGTCTGTCCGTACAATGCAGATGACACATTACCACATTAAATTTGAAGTACTCATATTGATGTCCATGAAATGCTATGCTTGATATATACATTGCTCCAGGTGGGCAGATGTGCTACTCCTTACATGTGTGTGTGTACTTGCAGCATATTCTGGTTATGCCCAATACACTGTAGCACTGTATGTCACACTTATGAATTTTGCAGTTAACATGCTGCAACTAACACAAGAGTTCCACTGTATTTGTGTGGGGGATTGAGAGCAACTGCAACTATTTTCCCATAGTTCACATACAGTGAGATGATAAGTTTTTTGGGTTGCTGTGTTATGTCTACTCACCAACATGACATCATGACATATCCTTGCCCCTGTGTATTCTGTGACATTGTTGTGTCATGCTGCCACACTGGCCTACTGGCTTTGTGAGTGACATGCATTGGCCACAATGGTACCGTGTTATATCATATTACATTGACTGCTATACATGTGGGCAGACCACCATTCATTTGTGTATACACCATTGAATTGCTGCTTTATGTAACAACATTTCATAATGTCTTCTTTTATATTACAATATGCATGGATATTCCACAAAAAGCTGAGAAGTACCTGGAACTTGAACAGAAATCCAAGCAAAGAACAAACAACTGACCAGGAAGTCAATGACAATGGCAAATTAATTCAACAATGGTAGAAACCACTTCAGTTCACAGTTGTTGTAGAAAGAAACAATCCTTTATTGGTAAACCCACTCCAATTGACAGTTAAGCACGTCTGTATAAACATAGACTTTTTCAGAACCCTGAAAACTCACTGAATTTAAAAGCTCAGAGAAGTAAAACCACACCCCCATGAACTGTCAATTAAGAAGCAGGCTGAACAAAGCCCAGGAAAGTTCTTAAATGTGTACACATACCAAAAATGCCTCACCATTAAACCAAATCAAAATGGCTAAAACAAATCTAGACTGTCCAAATACTCCATAACAGTTATGAAATTTTGCTCAAACTATGTTGGCTTTTCTTTTACGTTCACTAGCAATGGAAATATAGCCATTTAATCCAGGTGGATTTGCTGCATCTAAAGCCAGCTGCCAACGCATCTCATGATGTAGAAGTCGGTTTTCCCAATTACCAACAAAGGCACCTGTTTCCACCTGTTTAATCCCCAAAAAAGAGAACTTCTTGAAATTGCAGCATGTACAAGCATGCCTAGTGGAAGCACTCTTCATGTCCCATTGGGATATACCATAATAGTGTTGGTATACATGCATGGATATGCTCACATACATGCCCATATTTCAGCAATTGGTGTAAATTTGCACTGAATTACGTACATGTACATATCTCTGCTCATATTCTGAGCAATACAATAACCTCATTGTACCTTGAGAATGTGAACATTCATTTAATCCATGTTTCTGTGCTGTACTGTTGTTCACAGGACTGTCCTTTGCTCTGTCATACCCCTGGTTGGCGATATGTATCTCACCACAGGTGTTTTTTGCACCTTTTGTATTATGTTGGCATGACAGTACATATGTATATATGATGCCTCTTGCTGTTTGATAATTGCACATTAATGCCTGTATGTGATTTGTACATCGCTATGTTTAGTGCCATCCACAATGCAGTCAGTCCATGTGACATACATTTGGCATTTGCTTCAGTGTAGATTGGGGTGGACTTCCACATTACCCTATATTGTGTACAAATGCATTTGCAATGTGCCCCCTTAGATAGTGGTGTCCTGCTTTACTGTTTGCCTACTTTACTTTGGTGGCATGTCCTCCTTGACATGAGCTTGTGTTGTCCACCTCCCCTTCCCTCATTGTAGGTTTGGCATCTATCTTGCACATATGCATGGTATAGGTTAACCTTCATTTGTATTATCATCCATTATCATATAGTTATATTGTTACAATGCCAACTTGAGCCAACCCTTTGGCCATTATACACAAACAGGACATATGCACACAAGTTTCTGGCTATTGCTTGCATTCATCCTTGTGCCTGTTATACTTGTGCATTATGTATTACCCAGCTCGGTCATAGTTCATCTGTACAACCTGACCTTCCTTTTATATTATTATTCATAAATTTTCTACCATTAATTATTCCATGTCATTGGTGTATGTATGTGTATTGACATTGCTTTCTGATAGGTTCCTGTTAGGCCACTGAAGGTCACACATATACGTCAACACTGCTGTATTGCCTCTGACAAGACATATGTCTGTGACATATGCATTCCATTTCACATCTGTTTGGGATGAGTACACCTACTTGTGTAAACAGTAGCCAGTTTATTGCTTTGCTACAGTACTGCTGTTTGGCTCTGTGCTTGATTGTCTGCCTTCTGCATGCATGGTCAGAGGTTCTGTTTTGTCCTCCGCTGGTCTTTTCCAGTGCTGCATTTGCTCATTTGTGCTGTTGCTTGACTTACACTTGCACTGCTGACAGACTACTTATCTACTGGATTTCATACACAATGTTTATTGTGATCTCTATTTCTTTACCTAAAACAAACACCTGCCATCCTTCATACACATTCAGGTATGACTGTTACACAGTTTGCACCATATCAGAATGTCATTGTGCATAAGTACATATGTAATTCTGCATCTCACCATGGCTGGTATGCATCCTTATCCTGCTTGTCCATTTTCCGTTGCCCATGTTGTACAGTGTGCTGTTGATGCACCTTTCCATTCCTTTATGTTTATTTCTGACCTTTTTCTGTCATGTCTTGTGTTATTTGTTGTATGTGTATACTTGCTATTTTGTCCTTCTCCTCCTCTTTGCCTTTCTTTTCTTTCCCTTCTATTCTGAAAAAAGGGAGCCTATTCCCTCAAAATGTATCGATGTCCCTCTGACTGTTCCTTAGAGTTTTCTATTCCAACAAACCTTTTGTGTGTCATCTTCTTCACCAGTACCACACATCTGCTTTTCTGTCTCCCAGTTTCCTTGTGTCTGTGTATTACTTGTCTTTCCCAAACATATCCCATAACCAGTATTAGCTAGTATTAGCCTTGACAAAGTGACTGTGATTGCCCTTTGCTTTTATTAATTATTTATTAAAAATTCTATGGATTCTGTCAGATTCTGTATTTTCTGGTGAATGATTTTTATTATTACACAATTTACAGAAACATCTGTAGTCATTTGTGAACCTACTGGGTGGACTGCTGCAGATATGTACTGCAGCTTAAACTGGGATTGTATAATTTCTGTAGTTTTGGTACATCACGGTTTATGATACACTTTTCCAGAATTACATACTGTATTTGCTGTGACTGCTAAACAGTATGCCAATATTGCTGGCCCATTTTGTTTTGCACTGAGATATTTTAGGTTCACTGATGCATAATTGCATATTACAGGCTTATCCTCAACTTTTTAACAGATATCGGTGAAATGCATCCTATTCTGTGAACATTATGGAATCTAAACCCATTTGTTATAGTAAAATTGAAAATCTAGATTCCATTTTCCATGAGAATGAACTGGAAACTTTAATTAGAAATTCTGTATTCAGTCTCTGAAATAGCTTATTATGGAATAAATGTACTGAACTAGTAGACTCAGGTGATTAATTTGTGGAAGGAAACTTTAGTTCACATGTTCATTCAAGCAAAAAGAAATACTGTGAGTCTTATATTTTGGTTACATTTTAGATTGTTAGTGTGTTTTTAGTATAAGCAATAAAGTGGTGCTCATATGTTTTTTTTTTCTGAGCAATAGTTTCCATTCTCAATTTATCATGAAAATGCATAAGTAAATACAGTCCCTTGCTCATGTAGATCTTTTCTTCATACAGAATCTACAATGTGATATGTAATTCTGTGCATCTGTTTGAATAAGCTTTGACAGTTAAATTCTGTCCTGGAGCTAACAGGATAAACATTCTTCTTAAAACTGACAACACTTGCCCCCAGATTTACGAAGCCCTTTATTGCGTGCAGGATTAGTCTAAGAGCTATTTTTGGCAATATGGCCGATGTGCAATCCAGGAACGAGCTCCCGGGACGTGCACATGAGCTCTTAAACTAATCCTGCATGGACTGAGCTCCTGCATGCAAACTACCCATGTTTGCAGGTAAAAAACATGCAAATGAGGGTAATTTGCAATCCAGGAAGCTGGCAGCTGTCCGTGCAGGACGAGTGCAGTCTGCAGAAATGTACTCGGTTAGTAACCGAGTACAGTTCTGTAAACTACAAAACAGAGCTATGACAGCTCCAAATAAAGGCTGCATATCATTGAGGAAGCATGCCAATGGCCAAGTAGAAGGCCATTGGCATTGCAAACTGTTTAAAAAATAAAAATAAAAAAAACTTTTATTTTTTTTTCGCCGAACCCGGCTGTTTAAGCATAGGGCAGCGGCGTGCAAATGGGATCGAGGGGAAAATAATAAAATAAACCTAAAATAAGCATTCTCACTAAAAGCAGTATTCTGCCATGCAAGTCAATGGCAGGCAGAAGACAACCTGGCCAGTGAGTAATGGTTGCTAAGTGGGGAGGCTCAGTGTGGGAGATGTAACTGCATTAGCAGACAATCCTATACAAATGAGGGGAAGGATAGAGAATCCCAGATTCCCTGTCAGTGCAAGCCTGCTCCCAAGAGTGTAGGACTAGGAAAACCATGAGTGTAAGCCCTAGACATAGCTCACATAAGAAGGGGGTGTGTCAGGCATGCTGTAAGCTAATTGGAGTACTGTGGCTCGTGTTTGCCCTTAGCTAAGCTACGATAAGGCAGGGGTGTGTGTCTAGGGCTGCCCTATCTTACACCAAGAAAATCATGGTGTACACAGGTAGAACAAGCCAAAATCCTGTAAAACGTGCTTGCAGCATGTATGCATGTTTGCTGTAAGAAAAAACAAAACAGGAAATAGCAGCTCCATTCACATCTGTGCACTGTGTTTATGTGGCGTGCCCCCGGGCTTAAACAGGAAGGCAATAGGAAGGGAAAACAGCAGTAGGAAGGTAATCAAGGAGAACTAGCTTAGCTGACAGGTGAAATGTATCAGAATCAGCCAATTATACAGGCAGCAGACCAGCCCAGCCCAGCACACCACTATAAACTATGCAAACACCTTTCTCCCTTGTTTTTCCCAAAAACTGCACACCACTGGTGTATACGAAAAGGGAAATTTTACAAAACGAAAGCAAGAGAAAAAATGTTAGAGGCTGCTTTTGCTATCATAAATCAGCATGTGTAAGAGGCTGAGGGTGGTGAGGATGTGAATGCTGCTGAGCAACCCAAAGTGAGGAGACGGAGAGGAATGTACAGACCCACGGTAACCTACCAAGGGCTACATGAGCTGGTGATAGTGGAGCACTAGAGGGTGGACAGGGACCTCCTACAGCAAATTGTTGAGCTGTGCAGGCCACGTCTCACACACAGAACTAACAGAGGGGAACCCATCCCAGTGGATATCAAGGTATGTGTAGGCCTAAGAATACTAGCTAAAGGTACCTTCCAAAGGCCAACTGGGGATATAATGGGGATTTCACAGGCATCAGCATCCAGGGTACTCCACCAGTTCCTGGATGCCATGTCAGCACATGTCGGTGAGCACGTATATTTCCCCATCACCCTTGAGGCATTGGCCAGCAATATGCATCTCTTCCATCAAATAGCAGAATACCCTGAGGTAGTGGGTGCAATAGACTGCACGCACATACTCATCAAAGCACCACCTGGTGAGTGGAGTAAGGTCGACATCAACTGCAAGGGCTTCCCCTCTATCAACTGCCAGGTCATGTGTATTGCCTGGGCATAATAATGAATGTGTATGCTGGCTGCCCTGGAAGCTACCACAATTCCCACATCTGGCATCTGCATCTGACGCAGCTGTACCAGAGATTTGCCAATGGGGACATCCCACATGGTCACCTAGTGGGGGATGCTGGATACGCACTGGAGTCATTGCTGATGACACCCATCAGAAATGCACATGCACCCGAACAAGAACTCTATAATGAGGCACACGCACAAACATGAATCATAATAGAGTGTGTGTTTGGGATGCTCATGTCATGGTTCTGGTGCCTGGACACATCTGGTGGAGCCTTGCAGTACTCACTAACTACATGTACCCAAATTGTCCTTGTATGTGCCATGCTACACAATATGATCCTATGGAAACAGCTGCAGCAGGAACAGCATGGGGCAGTGCAACACAGCCCCCCACCATTGCCAAGGCCTGCACAGGCACAGATTGACTCGGAGGAGGAACAACCTGAGCCTGCCCCAGTAGGCAGAAGGAGGTGTGCCCAGTATGCCCTGGCCTTGGCAAAGAGGCAACGCATAGCACATGCACTGATACAGTAGGGACCCAGGGAATGACACCTTTCTCTGCCTCGCACATACAGTAAAAGGGATGCCAAACATGACACTACCTGTGCTCAACCATGTATAGGGAGTGTACTACTCTCTGACAGGTATTTCTATGTAGATCATTCTCTGATATGAATTAATATAGAACTCTCTATGGTTTATACTTACTTAATCAATTATACTCTTCATGAATGTTTTACTAAAGTATAAACTCCCCTATCTTGTACTGTAAAGAAAATTAGAGTAAGTGTCCTTCCCAGTATATATTTTCAACTAGTATAATCTAGATTAAACCTTATTTCTGTTTGTATTTTACTAACTACTTACTTTCTTTATGTAAATTACTTGTTTGTATTAACTTCAATGTGGAGCTTTTCTCCCCGGGCCTCTGCTGAAAATGGAAATGTATCCAGTTGGACTAGCCTGGTAAACAAATGTAAAATAAATAAAAAAAAATAAATACTATGTGCATCCGACATAGGCAGCCCTGCAACACCACCCTCAGTACTGGAACACCCACAAGGTAAGTGACTCGTACATGCCAGTTGGTGGGGTCACATACCCAACAACAGTTACAGCCAGCAGAATAGATGTAGACAAACACAAACCAGTGCTGTACTATGGCCTCTGAATGAGCCCTATGGGTAACCCCTCCCCCAGGCCTACACAGACAGACTACAGCAGGCCAGGCAGTTGGATGTAAGTTGTGAAGGCTAGGGAGTCAGAAACTAATATGTAGGTAATTAAAGCTAAATCTGTAGTACACTGGTATGCCTCTAGCCAGCACGACAGGTAAGACTACAGACTGAAATGGAGTACTCGACATACCAGTACAGTCCTAGCAAATGTGTACAAGTGTCAGATGTGCCCCCCATCCTATGTACACTTATAGTAACAGTCAGGTGTGCCCCCCCACTCCTGTGTAGAAATGTAGAAATAGTCAGGTGTGCCCTCCCCCATCCTACATAGAAATATAGTAACAGTCAGGTGTGCCCCCCAATCCTGTGTAGAAATGTAGAAATAGTCAGGTGTGCCCTCCACCCATCCTGCATAGAAATATAGTAACAGTCAGGTGTGCCCCCCCCCAATCATGTGTAGAAATGTAGAAATAGGGAGGTGTGCCCCCCAATCCTACATAGAAATATTGTAACAGTCAGGTGTGGCCACCCAAACCTGTGTAGAAATGTAAGAAACAGTCAAGTCCCCCCCCCACGCTATGCAGAAATGTAGAAACAGTCAATGCCAAATGACCAATGGATACCCTGCAGACACAGCATGCTACCTGTCAGTGTACAACACAAAGGTCAGCACCGCAGTACAAACTACCTGAACTTGATCCACACATGCAGTACAGATGGCCATACTGGGCATGCTCACACACAGAGGAATGAAGGCAACGTCAGCCAACAACATACTGAAAGGTCATACTGGGCATGCTCACACACTTAAACACATGAAGGCCATGTCTGCTAACACTAGTGGACCAGACATATCTGGCAGTCACTGCTCTTAGTGCAGACACATATCAGTATGCACCACACCTGCCTTGCACACACAGTGGATAGGAATACAGTCATATATGTAAAAACAACACACTACAATAAGCCAAAGGTAGATGGACATAGATGTGTGGAAGAGGGTGACCATGACAAGGAATCATCCGGGCCTGTTCCACCCAGCACACAGCCAAAGAGCCCCAAACACATGAGGTGCAGATGTCACTCACTGCAGATACTAGTCACCATAATCTGTCAGCATGACAGACTATGTGGGGCAGTATCTGTCAGGACGACAAACTATGTGGTGCACGTGCCAGCTGTGCGACATGACTGTACAAGGAAGTAGTCATCTAGTAGTTGTATACACGTTCCTGTGACATATGACCCTGTGTGTGCCCGCATGTGGCATGTCAACACCTACATGAATGGGTTATGGCCCATGCACACACCGCCCTCCCCATAGCAGTATTATGACAAGCCTGCTGAGGTCATCCAATATGAAATACACCTTTGGGAGAGCTGCAGCTCCGTAATCTCCATGGTGTGTCCCATGACTGTGTACTGCTGTAGTGATAAACTAGTTAGGTAGTAGTTCTAACCCCAGATTTGGCAATTGTGTGTTTGTGTGCGTGTCTATCTGACTGTGTAGAAAGAAATGCTTTTTAGGCTACTCACACTCCATACAATTCATATACTCAACTTTGGCAAGGCTGCTGATGTCACTCACCTAGAAATACACCTCTGGGAAAATCATAGCCCAGTAATTGCTGAAGCGCATCCTGTAACTGCTGTACTGTGAGGAAGTAGTTAGGTAGGTGTTCTAACCCCAGACCTGGCAACTGTGTGTGTGTCTGACTGAATAGAGAGCAATGCTTTTTAGGCTACTCACACTCCGTGCAATTCATATACTCAACTTTGGCAAGGCTGCTTATGTCACTCACCTAGAAATACATCTCTGGGAAGGTTTTAGCCCAGTAACCTCCATAGTGCATACTGTGATTGCATACTGTTGTAGTGTAATAAAGTAATTAGGTAGGTGTTCTAACCCCAGACTTGACAACTGTGTTTTGTGTGTGCCTGACTAAGTAGAGAGCAATGCTTTTTAGGCTACTCACCCTCTGTACAATTCATATACTCAACTTTGGCAAGGCTGCTGATGTCACTCACCTAGACATACACCTCCGGGAAGGGTGCAGCCCAGTAATCTCCATAGCGCGTCCTGTAACTGTGTACTGCTGTAGTGTGGTAATGTAGTTAGGAAGATGTTCCAACCCCAGACTTACCAACTGTTTGTGTGACTCTGACTGAGTAGCAAGCAATGCTTTTTAGGGTACCCACACTCCTTAGAATTCATATACTCAACTTTGGCAAGGCTGCTGATGTCACCCACCTAGAAATACACCTCTGGGAAGGTTGTAACTCAGTAATTTCTGTAGTGTGTCCTGTAACTGCGTACTGTGTGATTTAAAACTGTGGTAGGGTTCCATCTCCACCCATGGCAGTTTTGGATGTTTCGTGTGTGTTTCAATGTCTGTGTATGAAGCAATGCATTATAGGCTACTCACTCACAGTACATTTCAAATGTCCTAGTTTGGTAATCCTGCTGATGTCATTCATTGTGAAATACACCTTTGGGGAAAAAGTACTCCAGTAATGTCTGTGTCGTGTACTATAACTGTGTTGTGCTGTAGTGTAAGAAACTAGTTAGGTAGGGGTTCTACTCCCAGACATGACAGGTGTGTGTGTGTTTGTAACTCGTATCCTGTGTAGAGGTGGCTGTGAGTGTGTGACACCTGTGGGCAATGTAAAGAGGGTTTTGCTTATTTCTTTTATGTTGGCCCTACTATATAGCACAGTGTCAACCATACAGGGATAACAGATGTAAATCAGCTGAGAGGCTGGGGTACAAAGCCATACCCACACATGTGACATCAAGGCCAGCCAATCACAGTTAGCAACCCCGCTATTACCCAGAGCATACACTCAACCCATGTGTCATACGCACACACATGCCTAGGCAACAGCCAATATGTGGGTAGTACACTGCATATTGGCCACTGATTGTAACTATGCAGTGACAGTAGTGAGCTACAGAGGGCAAGTCACACTGCCCATCTGTCCAATATTCACGTACATGCAGACAATGCACCTCCACCATGTTCCCCAATGGACACCTGCACCACCTGTGGTGCCTTCACATGTAACTCACAATGGACATACCATGGCTGACAACATGCTCTGTATGAACAGATGACACTGACATCAGGGAATGCTGTTAGCATGCTACCATGTAGGTGCAGGCTAAACCTGCTGCCCATAACCAGTTCCTGTCACAGGTGGGCAAGACTGGCACATCGGATGACAATCTTTGTTCACAACATGGGCCAGACACCACAGGTACAATTCCACATGTCACTGTACATGCATGTGGGAGGAGTGCACATCCCAGACATCATCCATGTCATGGACTAAGGAATACATACATGGCAAGTGATGCACAGCATTAGCCACACACAATAGTCATCCAGGTGACTGGATGGGGGATGCAATACCCACCTGTGTGGGCAAATGCAGAAACTACAGGGCTGAGCCACAATGCAGACCATTGTCATGTGGCCTGATGCCAAGATATACCCATCGCCTACCCTTGTACAGCCTGCTGACACAGGTGACCGCCAAACACCCATGCAGACATGCACCCATGCATGTCAGAACTGGCACCCTGTGTGTTCATGTGTGTGTTGTATGGTGCGTATGTCCACATCCACACTCACTACACCCCCCAGGGCATACTGAAGCATGCTGTCTGATGTCTGATACCTCCTCGTACTCTTTTCCCTTACAACCTCCGTATGACCCATGTGGTGCATCTGATACCTGCACATTGATGTGTTGTGGCAATCCCACTAGTGATGAGTTGCACTCCTGGCCCTGCCAAGTGTGTCAATGTGTGTGTGTCCCTGTGTGAGTGTGCCTGTGTTGATGCTGGCACCTGTTCATGCAGACAGGCACGTGTATGTCACCCACCGTATATCTACCATATCCCTGTTGCAGATGTCACTCACCATCACATATATGTTCTGAGTGCTCCACAGCAGGTAGCCCATGTGGTGCATCCAATAACTGCATCAAACTGTGATATCACTACATAGTTGTCGGAGGGTTGATACCCTGTGCTGGTAGATGTATGACACAAACATGCTTCAGTTTTACTCTCCTACCCCTCCCTGACATGTATTTGCCTCTGTCTGCCTCCCCCACTCCCTCTCTGGTGGATGTGGAGACCCACACCTGCTTTGCTTAGGCGGCAGCAGCATGTGTATTTTAAGTGAAGCTCATGATCAGCTGATGGCCTCTGCAAGAATTGCAGCCCTCCCCTAGCTGATTGCATGTGGAACAGCTGTGGTAACATTCCCATAGCCAATTGCATGGAAACACACAATACCTAGGAACATCATGGTGGTGTTGGCCCTTTTCAATCACTGTGAGCAGTAACTAGATCTGTTGTTTGGCAAACAGCATATCAGATGGATTGGGGATTTACCTCTAACTACATACACTGTGGAAAGAAGGCAAGAAACAGGAGGGGGATGTGCTTGATCTGACTACAGACTGTAAGTGCTGCTATACTGCATTTGGAGTAATGCTGGTTTAACAGTGTTTGTCTGGATATGCCGGTTGTACATGTCACAATACCTGCCATGTCAGTTCCATGTATATGAGGAATCCCCATCTGCAGGGTCATCTGCAGACTGGGCAGTGTTATGCCTTTGGTTTCATATGTTAGCCATGGTGCATCTGTCTTAAGAATGCATTATGTAGTCTGAGGATTGCAGTCTGTAGATGGTGAAGGTCATGACAGTTACTGACCTCATATCCCTGAAAGGACATATGTTGCATTATAAACCCCGTTACAATGGTAAATTGATGTGGTTATCACAGCAACATGTCTATACTGGCCCTGTGTATGTGCTGTCAGCCACACCTCTGTCAACCTTTGTACATATGTCGTGCATGAAGTGGTGCATATGTGCTGTGCACCATAAATAGTGTCATCATATCTGATAACAAGCCAGTGATATATCAGATTGCTACACATGTCATGTACACTAGGGGTTATATTTCATGACAAAACCTGGACATTCTGTGGGTGTTTGTACAGTAGTGAGGTCTGTGTAGTGATGATGAATGTCGGCAGTGTGTGTATTGTTAATATGTATTTTAGCCTGAATACAGATTGTGGTAGACATCATTGTTCTAGCTCCTCTTCTATCTGATGTAACATGCTGCCCCACTGTATGGTACCATTTTGCCATACATGTTTTTAGGACCAGACACACACATGTCCCATACCACAGACAGCCATCAGACCAAACTGTTTAGCAGCCCAGTATATGTAGGGTCATTCTGTGAGTGGCACATATGAGGATGGTGTAGAACAGATAGGCCCTATACTGTAAAATTATGCTAGCTTACCATATGTGACTGTGGTCACATTGGTTGCGGTTATGCACTTTCACACAGGTGTATGTTACCCTGTGCTATGACATGGCTGTTGAGTCTGCTATTTAATCAGGTACATGTACAATCCCCCATACGAGATGTAGGCCAGAGTTGAGCCAGTCTGCCTGTTGCATGCACAGTGCATTGTTACATGCCTAGCAGCTTAGTGTACTTACCTAGTGAGATGTCATGTGCAGATACTTGCCAGATGTACTGCTGCCAGGCCTCTGTTAAAACTCATGTATGTCAGACAGAGCAGTGGGATGCTGTACAGATGTATGTCAATATCTATTAGGTAGTATGTGTCCATGGCACCCTTGTACCAGCAGTCATAATGTGTCAGGCCAGACAGGAGTGTGTGAATCCAAAACCTATGGTGGCAAATATATACCAGTCGTTATGTGTTATACCCATCTACATGGCAGTCTACATCCATATTGTCAGGCCTGGTACACATGTGCACTAACGTATTATGTGTATACCTGTGGTCTATACAAGGTGTGTCTGAAGTTCCACATATATTGGCCAATATCTCTGCTGCACTCCACAGGGGCATTACATGCTAGCGGTGGTACTTTACAATGATTTCCTTAGGATGTCTATCAGTAGCCAGTGGCACCCATGTTATAAGCGGATGTCACCTTCAATACACATCATGTCTGTGAAGACAATCCCAATGACAGTAGCAATAGTCTAGTAATATACCTGCTATACATACCTGACATCCCCTTGCACTATGCCTTTAGGACTATAGGGGCTGGGGTAGGGCTACACTCCATGTCCAGGACATATGGTGGAAATATATGTGCATATACTTATCCAGATAGCCATATATATATATAATTACACATGTACTACTTCCAATTACCACTGTCATGGCAAACACCCGCTATAAATCCCTACAGCATGTGGGCATGGTCCCTTTACATTTCCTGTGTGATGGACATCCTTCATGTGTGTGGGCATCAGTATTACAGACAGCAGGTAGCAATAACTCTTACAGGAGAACTTGCACACTCAGAGGGGCCACATATCTGTAGGAGGATCAGGAACTACAGAAAGACTGTGAGTAGAGCTGTGTTATGCTTTGTATAGTACTGGTGTTACAGTGTGTGTGTGAGTACAAACTAGTCTACCGTGGAATGCAGTCTGTCTGCATAGCTCACTACTGTGGGCCTATCCTCTTGCTGGACAGAGGTATGCCTATCATGTGTTGTCTGTCCACCATACAGGTCCTCTGTCAGATATTACACTGGCAGTGTGTGTGTTGCATGCTATCAGTACATGGCTACATCCATTTCTGTTTCTAACCTCAATTCCCTGACTAAGGGTATGTTGCAGACTATCCTGTAACACCAGCAACTTGCTTAGTGTATGGCAACAGTGTTCCACATATGTGCCTGTGTGCCAGTCTCTGTCCTCCATTTACATACAAAGCTTTGCACATATTTCATGCTATTGTTCTGTAGGGGGTTGTGAGTATATTACACTGCCATTGCTGCCATTAGTCCACTGCTATTGTATCTCCCACACATACAGTGGGGCTGGGGTCATATATGTGTGGGCGTCACTTACACAATACATGTGTGCCCTTATGCACTCCAGAGGCCAGTGTATGTAACAGTGGTATATGGGCCTGTATTAATGAGTCTAGGTGGGGAGCACCATAAATGATCTAGGCTGTTAAAAATGTGGGGGTATCAGGGGTGAGCTGCCACAAGGTATCTGGATGTACAGTACTGTATACTTCACCTATATTGACATTGCTTACATGAATTGGGATACTACAAGCCTACTGCCTCCTGCCATACAGACTGTTCTGTTTGTCGGTGTGCTCGTGATGGTGTCAGTTATGCCTAGTTAGTTACCAGTTACAATCCATTTGATCACAAAACATCTTTACCTCCTACTGAGTTTGTACAGAGTGTAGATATAGGCTGATGAACTACACACCTGCAGTACATACTGTTGATTGCTTGGTATCCTGTGGCCCAGTCTGTCTTCACTATTTTACAATTTGAAGCGCTTGGCCTAGACAGCAACAGTTGTGAACCTTTCCAGACTACTGTATTAGTGTAACTATTTCACAGTTGCAGTACTCTGCTTATATGATTGTCAGTATCTGAATAGCTATATGACTTGGCATATAGAACTGTTATAGTACACAATTAAAAGATTCCCATTTCTGCAAACCTGTGTATGATGTCTTTCCTATGACCTTTCTATGGGTATATGTTGCAGGCAACGATTGACATTTGTATGGGTGGCCCATACAGTGTCCAGTTGTTCAGGTGTTAACTGTAGGCATAGTGGCTGTTCCATATTGTGTGCACCATCTACATATGTATTTTACTGTACATATATCTGCTTGTGTATGTGTAGTCATATATATATATATATATATATATATATATATATATATATATATATATATGTGTGTATATCTGTATCTGCATATCTGTGTCTGTGTATCTGTATCGTAGGGATGTTGATGGCTTCCACATATTACATGTCCTATGGGAGGCAGACTGTACTTGGTAGTGTATTGCAGGGCGCACATGTTTGGCTATGGGGGATGCCTATTCATACAAGTTGTATAGTGTGTGTCTCAACCCCATTAACGGTGCATGTGGACATATGTGTATTTGTTAATCTTCCATTGCTATTTACAGCTGTATGGCCATATATATATATATATATATATATATATATATATATATATATATATATATATCTGCTAACATATATATAACTATGTCCGTATATACCTATATATATATATATATATATATATATATATATATATATATATATATATATATATATATATATATATATATATATATATCTGCATACACATATGTAATGTGCCGTGTATATGTAGACATCTAGGTGTAGACATATATATGTGTCGATTTAGGCATATGCATGTATATATGTGCATATATAGTGATATATATGTATACAGAGTTAGAAAAAATTGTATTTATATATAGATATGTTGTATCTGTTTAGATTTTAATATAGTTACACACACAGACATCTAGTTGTTGGTATACATTCTCTGTACTGTTGCATGACAGGACTGGATGGCATGTTTCTGAAAACCTTGAATTTCTATGTATCTGTCATGGCTTAGTGGTACATCACTTTGTCTAGGTTGTGTAGGGTCCTTGGTTTGAGCCTTGCAAGAGTTGTTTATTTTGTTGCTGGGCAGAACATGGCCCATTGGATACAGAGTGATTAAGGCACTTTAAAGCAGTTGTAAGCAGGTTTGAGCAGGTTTGTGCTTTCACAGGTTAAGCAATTTATAAGCTGAGTGTATGAAAACGTAAGAGGAGGTTAGGAGTGCTTACCATCACGCAAACCCACGCAAACCCGCTTACAACTGCTTTAAAGTGCCTTAATCACTATGTATCTAATGGGCCATGTTCTGCCCAGTAACAAAATAAACAGCTCCTGCAAGGCTCGAAACCAGGACCCTGCACACCATACACAAAGTGATTTATTACTAAGCCATGGCAGACATGCATAATCATGATGTTTTCACATACATATCATCCAGTCCAGATATTCAACACTACAGGGAATGTATTCGACCATGTAGCTGTGTGTGTGTGTGTGTGTGTGTGTGTGTATGTATATATATATATATATATATATATATATATATATATATATATATATATATATATATATATATATATATTCATATTTAAATGGATATAACATATCTACATATGTAGTTATAGCTAAAGAAATACATACATATATATATATATATATATGTATATATATATATATATATATATATATAGGTTCATAGGTGGGTACTAGGCTATCTGCCTGAAGGCATTTATAAGCCTAGCCAGAATGTGTTGGCTTTCGCCACCCCCTTAGATTAGTTCCCTGTGCCTCTGTCCAGCAGAGCCACTGAAGTGATCCCTGAGGTAAACTTTCTGTTTCCCATCCACTCGTCCAGGTTTCTTTTAAAGAGTGTTAGCGAGGAGCTCTGCCTAATGTAAACTGGGATCTTGTTCCAAAGCATGGGAAGTCTCTGGGACAGAAATCTATCCCTCTAGCACATCCTATTTATTGTAGTGGTGAGGTTTAGATCCCTAGAGCATGTGGCTCAAGGGGATAAGGTTTTCTTTAGGGGGAGCATGTCCATCAATTCTGGGTTGGACATGACCTTGTATGTCAGGCAGAGATCACCTCTGAGTAGGCGGTATGCAACCGAGTACAACTGAAGTTTCTTCAGTCAAGCTGCATAGGGCATCTGTTTGAGGCCATTGATCCTCTTGGTGAGATACTTCTGTGGTCTTTCCAGCTATTGCAGGTGTCTTGTAAGGTACATCCCAAATGGGGCGTTGTACTCTAAAATGGGTCTGATGAGTGATGAGTAGAGGGGCACAATGACCTCTTTTGATCTGGATGCGAACCCTTTTGTGATTAGGTGGGCCACGTAGAAGGATTTTCTAACCACTTTGGCAATGTGATTATCAAAGGTGAGATTACTATCTACTTGGGTCCCCAGATCCCTTATTACGTCTTCCATATTTAGGGGACTACCACCTATGTGGTAGTTTGTGGGTACTTTGTTTTTTCCAAAGGGGATGACTATGCACTTTTTGGCATTTAGCTTAAGGCCATGATTTTGACACCAGGTATCCATTTCAGTGAGACCCTTTTGGAGGATGTCTGTGTCAGCCAGAGAGTCAGTTATAGCCCCTAATTTGCAGTCATCTGCGAACTTGGTCAGCCATAGTCCTCCTGTGCTTGCCTGTACCTCTGAGAAGTATATGCTGAACAGGAGGGGTCCTAGGACTGAGCCCTGGGGAAAGCCACTTGTAACTGGTTTAGAGTCGGACCTAGCTCCCGCAACTCTCACCATGTGGGTTATCCGTGAGCCAGTTGGCAACCCATCTTGTGATGTAGGGGTTTATGTTCAGGCTGGTGAGCTTGTCTGTAATACCAGAATGGGGAATGGTGTTGAAGGCCTTAGCGAAGTCTAGGTAGGCTGTGTGTACACCTTTTCCTCGTCTATAGCCTTGGTAACTGTCTCAAAGAAGTCCACCAGGTTTAGGAGGCAGGAGCTGCCCTTAACAAAGCCAAACTGAGTAGGGTCTTGTGTTTTGAGGTTCCTAATGTCTCTGTTAATGAGTTCCATGAGGATGCGCTCCATAGCCTTGCAGACCAAGCTAATCAGGCTTATAGGGCAATAGTTCCTGGGGTCTGTTGTGTCTCCACCTTTGTGGAGCGGAATAAACGTTGCTGTGCACCACTCTATGGGTATGTAGCCTGTGGAGAGGCTGAGTTTGAACAGTGTGTTTAGATGAGGGGTTAGTTCCTCTTTAAGCTCATGTAGGACGCAGCCTGGGACACCATCCGGTCCCATTGATGCTGTGTTTTTGGCTTTGGAGAGGCCAGTTTTAACCTGAGTGTCTGTGATTTCAGGGACTCTACATTCTTCTGGTATGATTATGGGCCCTTTTGGAGGTAAGAGGGGGTGAAGTTTGCACTGAACCTGTCTGCCAGGATGTTGGCAATATCGGTCAGTTCAGTGTATTTTGTGCCATTCTACACTAACTCTGAGCAGATCTGAGCATTGCCACTTAGATTCTTGACATAGCTAAAGAATGCCTTGTGGTTATCTCTGGAGTCCTTGGCAATTTTTCTTTCAAAGCTCGCCTTGGATGATTTTATGAGGGATCGTAGTTTCTTGCTGATACTGATCAGGGATGTTTTCCCTTCTTGGGATTTTACTCTTTTCTGTACTAGTTTCCCCCTTCTATTGTATAGCTTGTTTATGGCAGGAATCCACCAGACTGGTTTCCTTTTCTTGGAGGAGTGAGTCTTGGTTTTGCTTGGGATGGCACGATCCATGCATTCTTGTAGCTGCCCATAGAATGCATTAGTAAAGGATTTTGCAGCTTGGACAGTGTTATCCTTCAGCATGGGGGTTTTGAAACTTTCCACCTTGGTCTTAAGTAAAGTGAAGTTTGCTTTTGAAAAGTTTTTTATGGTGGCTTTCTTGTCCAGGGGTAGGGGCGAATATGGATATCCAAAGTCATTTGTTTATGGTCATATCTAACCAGCGAGGGGTTGACCTCTGGTGTGGAACACTGCTTGCCCATGTTGGTGATGACCAGGTCCAATATGTTGTCACCTCTGGTGGGAGTGTTGACCAGTTGAACCAGGGCATTTCAATTTATAAAGTCTAAGAAAAGTTGGGCAAGGGAGTTAGTACTTGAGTAGTTCTCCCAGTTAATGTGTGGGTAATTGAAATCACCCAATATTAGGGTGTTTGGTAGGACCTTTATGTTTTCCATTGTTTCCAGAAATGCAGAATGGGGGTCCTGGGACATGGTGGGTGATCT
Organism: Protopterus annectens; assembly: GCF_019279795.1. Lineage (NCBI taxonomy): Eukaryota > Metazoa > Chordata > Ceratodontiformes > Protopteridae > Protopterus > Protopterus annectens. The sequence goes on from NC_056731.1 coordinate 285,975,822, forward strand.
GTAGCAAGCTACAATTTGAATTGCAGTTTTGCCCATTGTTAGCTGCACATGGATGATCTTTGAAGCATTGTGCTGTGCCACTAACCTGGAGGTGTGGGTATCCCTGATGAATATGGATACGCCCCCACCTTTTGTATTTCAGTTTGGGTTCTTTGGCCGAAATGTATGGTATGAGTTGTAGCCTGGTAGTGCTGGGGTGCTCTATGGAGCCTTAAACCAGGTTTCTGTTACTGCACATATATGGATTTTCTCCATACTCAGGAGTGCCTCGAGTGTGTGCATTTTGAGGTTTAGACTTCTGGCATTGAGTAGCATTACCCTTAGTTTTTTGTTACTTGTGCTATTTACGGCAGTGGGTTTGTCTTTTGAGCCTTGCCTAAAAAAGGCACTATGGTGGTGGCAAGAGCCTTGGCAAGTATTCAAAAGCCTAAGGGTAACATGTGCAAGCCCTCTCTAGTGAAGCAGCGTGGCTTGTCGAGCATGTCATCCCAGGCGGACAGACACTGGATCCCCTTTGAATGACACCAGAAAATTAGCCAATTGTTGAAATCGAGAATTGTTTCTTTATACCGTGGTATCATTCTTGGTGAGGGCAGGATGCTACTCAGGCTCAGGGTCATACTGGCCTGGGCTACGTGATCAGAGAGCTCTTCCATGTCTCTTTTCATGTAGTCCAGGGAGGTACAGCTCAGGTCATTCACACCAACATGGACAATGACAGAGTCATATTTGTACTTGTTCTGGAGTGACCTGAGTGCTTGTGTTATGTGGCGGATCCTGGCACCCGACAGGCAGCTAACAGTAACCTTCTCCTTATTCAGCCTAGTGAGTGGGACATCAGTGTGCCTGACTATAGAGTCACCTATTACTAGTATGTTGGGTATGTTATTTTGCCTTAAGGGCTGTGATTGCATGGCACACTGGTTTTGTGAAGTATGTGTTTCATGGTTAGTGTTGGGTGGTGGGGGTTGCTTGTATGTTTGCTTTGGAGATCTCTGTTGATTTTGCAGATTTTTATTTAGAGCCTTTGGGCATGTTTCCATGTATTTATGTGTGTTTATTGCCTGTATTGGTTTAATGGGTCTATGTAAGACTGGTGGTGTGATGCAAGTATTTCCCTTCTCCTCTTGACTGTCTGATCCAGTCTTGGGTTGAGAGAGCTTAGCCTCAAGTTTGGCTGTATAACTGCATCTCTTGCATGTATTAGTGTTTGGTGGTAGGAAGAGGGGGTTGTCTGTGTACATGAGACAGTTGTAACATTGCCTCAAAATACCCAACTTCACCAGTTGGACTGGAGAGTACACCTGAAACTGCCACTTGGACATGCCTGGATAGGTACAGTGAACTGTTTTACAGGATGGCTGGTAAGGTTGAATAGAGAGCCTTGTCATTCTGTACAGTACACGAGGGTCTAATGCTAGGGTTTATAAAGTGCTTGCTATAAGGTTTGAGCAAGTGCTGGGCTGAGAAATTAATGGCTTGAGTGCTTAAGGTGAAAGTTTTTCTAGTTCCAAGGGAAAAATTGAAGAAGAGACTTTGTGGAGCCGGGAATAGTTTTACCCTAGCTAACGGGCGCTGCCCGGCATGCAAAACCAGGCAAATATGGTATTTATAGCAGGGAAATGAAAGAGATAGATATTAGCCCAATATGGCCAATAAACTATTAATTTCTGGAACCACTCCTCCAGGGACAGATAGGCTGCTCAAAGCTCCCCTCTCTCACAGGTGAGCAGTAAACTTCCTTCTATCCAAGTAAGGTATGGGCAAACACAGAGATTTGTAACACAGCCCTGAATTCAGCACTAACCTGAAAACTGGACTATACTAGCTTATAAAGGTGGGAAACAAGTATATATATATATATATATATATATATATATATATATATATATATATATATATATATATTTTTTTTTTTTTTAGAAAATAAAGCAGATACACTCAAAAAAAAAACAGTTTAACTGCACAGAAAAGGATACCTATTGTTATATATCACAGATCAAAGTTGTAGTCAATGCCCCCAGTAATAAAGTAGGAAGAGACACAAATACAGTAAAAGCAGATGAATAAAGTGCAACTGATTTAAAGAAGTTACCCAATTAACCCGAAAAATGCTCAAAACTGAGCCTTTTCCAGCAGTCTTCAATCAGACAAGTTCTAACTGTACACCCCTGCTTACTAGGGTGCAGGATAACCTTCTCCAAAAAAAAGATGGCCTGGATCAGTGCTCAAGTTATAAAAACAAAGCTAGATTCAGCAGGCCTGAATCTGGTCTATGCTACAGCAACAAGGCACACCAATTTCAGAAAGAAACAGTTCAAATAAGCAGTCACAATAAGTCTGTGACCAGAAATTCCCAGCTCAGAAGGGCAGAATCCAGCCTCTCCTCCCACAAGAGTGCAGACTACAAACCTCCTTAATGTAGAATAACTGGCCAGAAGCCCAAGTGCTTAAGCCAGAACTAATACACTTTTAGAATAGCAGACACTGGGCCTTCAATCAGCAATTCCCAGCTTAGAATGATGTAAGCTACCTGTCCTGCCACAACAGTGCAGACCACAAACCTTATTAATGTAAAACAGCCTGTATGAAGCCCAAGTGCTGAAACCAAAAGACTTAGAATAACAGTTACAATTTAATCAGGCTATGACCAAGCAGTAATAAATGCAGCAGAATAACTAAAATTGAATACTTTTAAGAAAATCAAAATAAAGTAGGAGGAAACCCAAATACAGTAAAATCAAATGAATAAAGTGCAAAAAAATATTTTTAAGTGCAAGAAGAGAGGAAGGAAGAACCTAAGTGATCTGGCTTTCTCAAATCTTCTCTCTGTATTAAGCAGAGTGAACACTAGACTCAGAATATAATCTAACTGTACTCAGTTAAGTGAGCAAATGAGATGGATCTAGGAGGAGTGTTCTAATACAGACTTACAGGAGGGGTGGGCAATTCCAGATCCACCAACACTAATACCAACACAAGAACAGGGAGTGAGAGTGGGGAACTAACTGCAGAGAGCCACACAGCACACTGTTCAGAAACACACAATTAGGAAACAGAAAAAAAATGAAAATACAGAACTTTCAAAACTGCAATTTTGTACTTAACAAAAGACTAAAATTCACTATTGCAAGTTTCACTTAGCTTCAGCTTGTAATGCAGATGTTTGTAGCCAAGCAAGTCTCTCAGGAGTTGAGCATAAAATGATTTCTCAAACTTTGTGGCTAGCACTTTAAGAACAGAGGAATCCCTCTAGGCTATTAAATATCAGATAACAAAGAAGTGATACCGACACTTGCTCTTATAGCAAAATAACTGCAGAGACACACAGCACGCTGTTCAGAAACACACAATTAGGAAACAGAAAAAAAAATGAAAATACAGTACTTTTAAAACTGCAAGTTTGTACTTAAAAGACTAAAATTCATTACTGCAAGTTTCACTTAGCTTCAGCTTGTAATGCAGATGTTTGTAGCCAAGCAAGTCTCTCAGGAGTTGAATATATATATATATATATATATATATATATATATATATATATATATATATATATATATATGCCAATATATAAATATATACATAGATACGTATATATATGTATATATATATATATATATATATATATATATATATATATATATATATATATATATATATATATATATATATATATATATATATATATATATATATATAAATATATATATATATATATATATATCTACATAGATACACACATCTATAGATATATATATACATATATATATATATATTTATATATATGTATACATCCATATATACATATATACATAGATACATATTATATATATACATACATATATACATAGATACGTGTATATATATATATATATATATATATATATATATATATATATATATACATATATACATATATACGCATACATCTATAGGTATATATATGTATACATCCATATGTCCACATATATGCAGCACTAAAAATACATATATGTAAGCATATATATGGTTCACCTTTCAAAGGGAGAAAATCATGTCTTCGAAAGCTGGAAGGTCGAAAGTATGTTTTCAATATTGCACAATCTTGCAATAAATGCATCGAATGTGCAATGAGCGAATTTCACTATGCATTCGCTCATTGCAGATTTGGCAATTTGGGTGCGGAAGGCACTATAGTGGGGATGGAGAAAATTTGCCTTTCCCCACTGTAGTGCGAACTTTGAGTTAATATATCACAGTAGGGAGGTTGTGGGGGCCCAGCCATTACGATATGTATTCCAACTTGTAGTTCGAGAATCAGTGAAGCTGCTTTTAGATTTGCTGAGTTTTGAACTGTGGTGCAATTAGAAATGACTGATTGGTCCTTTCCATTCGCAGAAAGTGCCGTTCGAAGAAATGACTGTCTCCCTTTCAAAGGTAAACACATATATATCTATATAGGTATATATGGACATACATTTGTAGATGAAATTGGGAACATAACCACTACATATATGTCCACATTCACCATTGATGGGTTTGAGAGACCCAAGCAACATACATCTGGCGCAGATAGGTATACCCTCCCACAGCCAAATACGTCTGGCCTGCAGTACACTACCAACCTTAGCATATCCCATAACCAGGACCCTACATGACAAGGGCAGTGCATGTTAACAGTACTCCATCCCATCTGTAGGATGTCAGGCTGGCATTACTAACATATCATGCAGTACAGTCAAGTGAAGTTTCAAGTTTGGGGGAACCCCCTGGGCAGGCGCAGTAAGTAAGTAGCTGGGATGCCTCATATGATCCAAAAGGTCTACACCTGTCAATGGATTCACCAGTGTTGGTAAGGACAACCACAAATCCACCATGTCAGCTGGGAACTACCACCCAGTAGCCTGATGACCCTGGACTGCAGGGACATGGAACATATCAACAATGTACCCATGGCCAATGTCACTGGTAATCTTTACACACGGGACCCTGCCAATTTTGGACTTGTCAAAGGCAGAGAATACAACCTGAACCTGGTATACCTCCCTGACGCAATCATGACAGGTGTAGATGAGGGTTAGGAGATGCACAATGACTATGTAGATCATCGTAGGCTTTTGTAAACCATCACACATGTAGGAATGTGTGTAGATGTTAAGGGATCTACCTCTGTTCACATAATATGTTTCCACCAAGACTGCTTGGCAAATGCCAACATTCAACAGGTGCCATCCTGTGGACATACAGTCCTTCACAGTTAATAGATGTGTTAATGGTCTCCTCCACACTGTAGAGGTATGCAGCATTACTGGGGTTGCTATAACTCACTGGGTGTGGCTGTTGTGGACACATCCGCCATCATTGCAGTTACTGTTTTGTCTATCCCCCCACATAGCTGTCTGTAATACTGTACAGTATATACTTTTAGGTTGTTAGTTGTTGTTTACAGCATTCACAGTAGTTGAGCACCTCACACCCTCCTAAGGGTAGGGCTATGCCACCGGCATTGGCATTCTCATGTTACTGAGGTGAGGATCACAGTAGAGTGGGGAAAGGAACATACACCCTGCTATTAGCATGTTCAATGTCATCCACATTGCAGACCGCATATATAGCAATGTGTGGTGGTGCCTATCCATTCTTGGTGGGATTACATGGGCAACAAATGTGTTATTTGCATGGGGCCATACCCCCATGTGTACAGTCTTTTATCTGTACTGCATCCAAACCAAAGGCTGTGTGAGTTGTACCCAGCCATGTCATATGTACCACCCACTACACTTACTGGTGTCCACTGTAGAAGGCCTGTAAGAAGGCCTGATGACACCACTACACCCATCAGCCATGTGGCACATGGACAAACACAACACAATCAGAATAGATAATGGTGAAAACAATACAACATTGTTAATTACAGCTATAATGCTTCATGGCTGCACAGCTACACATCCCAGGATATTAGCATTTCACTTTACTGCTGACAACATGCTACACAGCATTCCATTGCTACACTGTTGTAGAGTCACCCTGTGCATCAGCACCCTGTTAGCCTGTCCCTGCATCGATGTTACCGATGACAGGATGTGGCACAGGTATTATCATATGCACAGGGTGTGTTGTTGGTTTGCCAGAGGCTTAGGCTGAGCCATACAATTGACAATGTTTGTGTGTGTGTGTGTGTGTGTGTGTGTGTGTGTGTGTGTGTGTGTGTGTGTGTGTGTGTGTGTGTGTGTGTGAGGGGGCTGAGTACTGTTATTGGCCAATGGTGATGTCGTGTGTGCAGGTATGTGGTTGCCCTAGGTTTGTTGTTTATGTGTGTGTGTGTCTGCATGCACACAGTTCCACCATGTGGTTGCCCTATACGGGGATTTGTGAGACAGCTGCAGAATGTACTTGGCAGGGTTTACAGTTCACCATCTCTGGCCACGGACATGGGACCTGTGCCTGGCAGGGGTGCTACAGGCAGTATTTGGTACAAAGCCAGATCGGGTACTGTCCCCTGAGGTTGGCAGATGTCCACTGGATCCAGGTCCCTCCTGAGACTGGCCAGGGCCACGTGCACATGGTCTGCTATGATGGTCTGTGGACAGTACCCCCCCCACAGTGCTGGGGCTGGTACTGTCACTACTGGAGCGGCTGTGACTCGTGGGACATCCACAGCAACCTTCAGCTGTTGGTGTTGCTGGCATACCTCCATATGGCCATCATAACCATCCCGCCCTGATCCAATGTCTCACCCCACTGTCTATCCATAACCTCGGTGTAACTACAAATGGCACCTGCTAGGTCACGGATGCTGTCAGTTACAGAGGTGTGATGAGCCTTCTGTGCCCTAAGACCCTGTCTGGTGTACCATTCCATTCATGCCTGTGCCTCCATGACAGCCTGGAGCATGCGTGTGATTGATATAGATGTGGCGCATCTGCCAGGGGCATGATGACCAGCAGTGTTCCGACGAGCACCCCTGAACATCTGCCTATGTGGTACCCTGCTGGACATCTGGCTATGGCTGCTGTGTCCTCACACATGAGCCATAGATACCACACTGTCCTGGACAATGCCAGCCATAGACTGTCCCTCAGCTAAGGCTAATGGTGATGAGGTATGTAGAGGGAGTGTGACTGTGTGCGTGGATGGGGTGGATACTTGTGGGATGTCAATTGGTGGCCCAGCGGCAGCCTCTGATGACCCTGCCTGTGTCTCAACACACCTATCCTCATGGTCACTGTCTGTATCAGTGACATCAGATTCCCTGTGGGAGGGACCCAGCCCCACCTCACCACCTGTGAGGGGAAAACAGGGAACAGACTGCAAGATCTGTACATCACCTCTAAAAGTACACACACACACACACACACACACACACACACACACACACACACACACACACACACATGTATGAAGACATGGCCACACACATAGACATACACACATGCAGCCGACATACATAACAACCCATACACTCCACCAGACAGCACCTTCAGACAGCTCCAGCACCCCCATAACACACACAATAGCAGGTGATGCAGTACAGTATTACACACAAACCTGTAATTACACACATGGCAGCATGCAGGACATTTGGTGCTCAACAGCATGCAGTGCAGCTGTAGTCAATCTCCATTACCAACATTATACATGGTTGTGATGCATGGCTTCTGTTGTTAGGTGATTGCCCTCCCCCTGGAATACACTGCACCCATGTCCACAGCATTGCTGCGCATCTGTTCAGCACCCTGGCATGTACTGTGCATCATACCTCACAGATGTACATACCATTGCAGGATGTGTATCTGTGTGCCAGTTATGTTTCCTCTGCTGCTCACAGCCTCTGTGTGTTTCTGGATTATATGTGGACACGTGTTTAGTGAATGCCTGAAGTGTATTCACAGATGTCATCATCAGTGGTGCATGTATGAGTGATAGAATACCATTAGACCGACCACAGACACAATGTACTGTACTTATGGTGAGTGTAGCGACCATTATTGACATGGCACTCTCTTCCATGACATGCTAGGGCACAACACTACTGCATATGACAACACTACACGTACCTGTTATGTGACATATGACCTAGGCAGTCAATTGCATTACAGGCCATATATGTCAGTTGTGCAGATGCTGGTTGGGATGCATACCATTTGTGGGTGCATATGTGTGCAAACACATATCATGATGGTGTGTAGCAATAACTGCTATGTATACTACTGCGGTCACTATACCTGGCAGGGGTATAGTAGCATGGGTCATCATCATGAGCCAGTAGTTGGTCAGTCAGGCCTGCAAATGTTCCCCAAACCTGCATGTCTGCATGCTAAACACGTGCACAGCCCTTGGAGGTCATACAGTACCATCACTAGTGTCGTGGAGTCAGGGTTATGTCTGTCACACTGTCTGACCTTGACTGTGTGCAGATAGAGCCATTCTCAGTGGGTTTGTCTCTCTCCTCCAGTGCACTGTTGTGTTTCAGGATGACACACCCTCACCATCTCCTGCTACATTGCAAATGCTCGACATCTGTGGCCTACATGTGTGTGATATTGCAGTAACCCAAACTAGGAACACCATGTGTACTGACATATTCCCTGCCAATGCAGGGCAAACATGCAGGTGAACAGTGGCACCAGCATTGTACAGATGGGGATGTCATCCCTGGGTTGGGGTGAGGTGTGGACTGTGCAGCACATGTATCATAACTGCAACTTCCTGGACTTCCCCAACATGGTGCTGGTACATCATATCACATTGCAACACATGGCTTTGGCAATGTCCCTCTGTTATGCAGGTCATATCTGTATTGAGCCCTGGCTGATGTTGCCTGTGGTACACATAGGTGCATAGGTGAGTACTTGTCTATTGGTCCTGGGGCCTACATAAGCCTAGTCACAGGGGTTCCTAGCCATGCACCACCCAATAATGTTATTCCCCTGTGCTCCTGTCATGCTGTGACACAGACATACTACCCAGGGTGAATTCCCCATTTCCCATCCAGTTGTCAAGTGTTTTTGTAAAGAGGGCCAATGAGTAGCATTGCCTGACATGAATGGGTAGTCTGTTCCAGTGTGTGGGAATTCCCCAGGACAGGGCCCTATCCCTCCAGCATGATTTGTGTAATGTGTTGATGAGGTTTAGGACCCCGGAGCATGTGTTTGCAGAGGGAGTTGGATTTCTTTATGTGTAGCATGTTCAACTGCTCTGTGTATGACATAGCTGTGTATGTTAGGCAGATGTCAGCTGTGCCTGGGTAATGTGCACTGGAGTGTAGCCACAGTAGTCTGAGATGGTCTGTGTATTGCATGTGTTTGAGGCTGGTAATCTTATTAGTGAGATATGTGCTCTGTCAGTGAACATGCATTATGGGTAGGTGTGTTAGATGTGTATATGGCCTACACCTCAGCTATGACATGCACAGTCAATTGCCAAAGATAACCTTAAACCATACTCACTGGCATCTGGCTGCTGCCTTGCTGGTATCCCAGAGGTACCTACATTGAAATGAGATAGAGTTGATGTCAGTGGCCACAGCTGTGGCATTGTTACAGGGTGGATGTAATATTACAGTAAAACAACAGCTGAAGTCCACAGTACTACAGATTATGCATAACTGCTTATGAGTACTACACAGCAGCAGACTCCACATCTCACATATGCATGATCTACCTGTACAGATGCATACACAACAGTGGTCTACTGATATGCCCTGGAACCTTACCTGCATGCTCCATGTCTGGTGTGTGGGTAGCACCCACCTCCATGACTATATATGTCTGTAGCTTTTGTGGGTGGGCAGGTGCCACCAGGCTCATGAGCAGCTCCTCCACTCTGGTGAGGGGGGGGTGGATGTTATGGCCCCCCCTGTTGCAAGGTGGTCACCCTGTATGGAAGCGGTATGGCGATGTACATGGCGGAGCCAGTCACTACAATGATGGCAGACCTGCTCATGCATACAGCTGTGCATCCTCACCTCATTCTCCCTGCAGACCACATCATTCCACATGGCGGTCTGCTCATGCTGGTACTGGCTTGTCCTTGAGAACAGCAGCTGGTAGTGCTGGATGATGCTTGTGAGTATTATGTCCTCCTCAGTGGCACTGTAAGTGGGATTTCTTGGGTGCACCACACTCTTGAAAGACATAAAGATGGAAATATGTCTGAGCAACTCATATGGAACGTTTGCCATAATACAATGCACATATCAGTCTCCCGCCACCATATCAGCTCCCACTTAATGTTCACACAATGCAAGCGGGATGTCTCTGGTTTATCTACCATTGGGACATATATTGTATTGTACAACACTTTCTGCTATGTAGATAAAAAAGCCAACGGCCCAACAGATAAACGCACCAAGCACCTGTAGTAAAAAATGTAATGCAAATTGAAAAAATTAGGTACTTGTGCGTAGAGTGGCTTCAGTGTAATAGTGCGAAATAGATCCAAGTTACAGTTCAAATTCAGTTATTCAATTCTTCAGTCAAGAGACTTCTCCGGTGTAAATCCAAGATGTTTATTATACATAAACAAACGGAACAAAGAACAGAGATGAGCGCTTTCACTAATGTTAGCTTCTTCAGATCATTACAATCTCACTTTGCATTAGTAGTTTATATAGTGTTTCCATTAATTGTTAAGTGAATAATTTATAACAATGAACTAATTACATAAAAAGAGTGGGAAAATGAATCATTCAAGTATTTACAAAGAAGCGTCATCACATTATATCTTATACATACTAAATCTCAACAGTATACCACACTACATAAAAAATATTCAAATACATAAAAAATGTTAAAAGCATATTCAAAACTTTCAAAAATATTAGAAAAAACCAAACCTAACTATAAGGGGGAGCAGTTAAACTTTATATGTAATGTAGAACATAAACATAAATATGTGATTTTTATATACTAGTGATTTAGATGCAAACTAATAAAACCTTGATATCATTTCTGTATGTTAGTGTCTCATGACATTAATTACAAAGGGAATATAATTAAAAATATATATATATAAAGTGTATAATATATAAAATATATTATAGTATGTTAAATTGTATGTATATAAATGATATGAAGATATGTGTATGAAACAAACATTGAATATATGAGTACATGTGTATTAATAGATGTTTAAACAGAGTTATATATATATATAAAAACCTATAAATGTATATAAATATATATATATATATATATATATGAAAAATATATAAAAATTATATATATATGTATCAAATGTTAAAAACTTGCATATGTATGTATAAAAATGTATGTATAAATATAAATATGAATATAAATGGATGAATAAATAAATAAATAAATAAATATTATATATGAAATCAGTATGTATAAACATGAATGTAAATATATATATTGTGTTTGTATGAAACATATGTAAGATGTATAGAAAAGTATATATTGTGCTTGGATGTTATGATTGTTGAATCAAATTGTGTTAATATGTAAGTATCAATTGGAAAACTGGGTCTCAAAATGTATCTATGTATAAACATGCTAATGTATATAGTGTAAAATATGTGGAGCTATATATGGTGTTCATACTATCTTACTAGGGGCTGAGTGGGTCGAGCAATATATAAATGTGTATATGTAGGGATAAAATACCTTAAATGTAAAGAATGCAGAAATGAGTATAAATGTGGATGATTATGTTATGAATATTTATTTAATATGTCTTCTTTGTTTTAGGTATGGTTTGATCGACGCCCTCTCGTTCAAACCGTGCCCTCTATCAGCTCTTAATGAAATAATCCAACCACTCTCCTTGTTTTCAGTATGACACCTTATATCTCCTCCCCTTGGATTTGGTGTTATAACTTCTAAGGCTCTAAAGGTAAAAGTATGTTGTACACCTGCTTCCTTTACATGTTTCGCTAGAGCATTATTGGTATTCAACTTTCTGATGTTATAGCAGTGTTCCCTCATCCTGTCACGTAGGCATCTGTTAGTTTTGCCCACATAGAAGGATGAGCATATCGAACATACTGCCAGATAAACTACGTGACATGTCATGCAGTTAGCGTTTGCATTTATAATAATTTCTCTATTGAAGTCAGGATGCATAAAGATGGGCTCTGTGTTGAATAATTTGCAGAAGTTACATTTACCACAAGGTATTGTGGCATTTATAGTGTCTAAATCTTTTTTACATGTATTATAACACAACATCCTTTTTAAATTCATTTTATTCCTATATAAGAATGAGGGTCTTTCACCTACTATGCTCTTTATGTCTTCGTCAATAGTTAAAACGTCCCAATATTTATTTATAATGAGTCTAATTTCGTCATTGTCTCTAGTATAAAATGTTGGAAACTTGACTTTGTTTGAACCTTCATTGGTGCCCATATTAGTTGTATTGGCTGGTCCAAAATATGGTGCACCTCTGGTTGCCCTTATTTCAGGTGTTATTTCTAAATATTCTTTGATTTCATTTGATTTGTAACCTCTTTCTATTAGTTGATTTCTTAACTCATCTAAATCCCTTTCTAAGCCTAATGTATTGGAATTCATCCTGGACATCCTAAGGGCCTGTCCTTTCATAACATTTTTAAAAACATATGTAGGATGCATGCTAGTTCTAAACAAAAGCATATTCCTGTGACAATTCTTTCTATAGACCCCAGTGTTTATCAAACCACATGGTAATTTTTCAATGAATAGGTCTAAAAACTCAATTCTGGTCTCATTAAATTGTGTTGTGAATTTAAGGCACTCTGTTAAATCATTAATTATTACAAAAAAATCTTTCAAAGCAGTCATACTACCTTTCCATAAAATGAATAAATCATCTACAAAGCGCCTATAAAACATTACGTTGGATTTAAATAGGTTATGGTGAAACAATGTTGCCTCTTCCCAGTAGGCTAGGAACATATTGGCGTAGCTATTTGCACATGGAGTGCCCATAGCTACGCCTTCACATTGTCTATAAACATTGTTATTAAACATAAAAACATTGTTTTCCAAAATCAATTCAAGAAAGTGTGTTATCAGATCAATGAGAACCTCAGAATAATCACTGTGCTTCTTAAGATAGCATGTTACATAATGTAAACCCAGTTCATTCGGAATTATTGTGAATAATGATTGAATATCTAGCGTAACCAGTATCAATTTATCTATAGCTGTACAGTCTTTTAATTCCTCATAAAGATCTGTTAAAAAATGTTTTGAATCTCTTAAAACATATTGGTTATTATTTAAAATACATCTCAGGTGTTTCTCTATAAAAACAGAGATATGCTCTGTCACCCATCCTTTCCCAGACACGATTGGTCGCATTGGTGGGTCAGTATGGTTTTTATGGATTTTAGGTAGACCTTGTATAATGGGAATGGTGGGTGAGGGTATATACAAGTACTCATATAAATTTTTCTCGATAAGTCCACTTTTAAAAATGTCAGTTAGTACATTATGTACATAAATACACATATCATTTATAGAATTCATGCATTCATTCTTATAAAACTTGTCATGCAACATTGTATTCATTTTATATACATAGTATTGTGTGTCTAAAATCACTATTCCAGACCCTTTGTCAGCTGGTCTAATGGTGATATTATTGTCGTTTTTTAATTTATTCAGACTGGCTCTCTCATTATAGGTTAAGTTATTAAACCTTCTCTTCTTATTTGGAATAGATTTATTATTAGTGTAAAATTTATGAAGCTCTCCTTCTGTTAATTTGAAATAAGTTTCTACCAAGGGGTGATTATTTGGTACGAAGTCACTTAGGTTCTTGAAATTGAACTGTTTCTTTACACTAACGGGTGTATTTATTGTTTCAGGGTTAACATCAGGTTTGAATAAATATTTCAACATCAAGTTGCGACAGAACACTTTAAGATCTCTTACTGTATCTATCACATTACTATTGGTATGTGGGATGAAGTTTAAACCCTTATTCAAAAGTTTAACTTCATCATTTGTCAAATCAATGCTGGATAAATTAAAAATTAATCCTTGTGGCTGTTGTTCCACATTTTCTTTATAGTCGTGTGATGAAGAGGTTCCCCTGATGGTTTCCTTTTCTGCCTCCCCCTGCTCATTGATCTGGACCTCCTTTGCTCCTTGGGCTGGCGTATAGCTAAAGGGAAGGACAGATCAATGCATGTGCCTGTGGTGATGGCATTTTCTTGTGTTTTAGGTTTTACAATAGGAATGGTTGTAGGCTTATCTTTACTTTTAGTATTAGTAATATTAACATTTGGATACAAATTGGTGTTGTTAATAGTCCCATCGTGTGTTATATGTATAACGTCTGATGAGTCATTACAGTCCGTAGTTGCATCATTCTCAACTGTGATGTTATTGTCCACACTAGCTGATACATTACTAGTAACAGTATGTGGATTAACATCATTTTTCTTATGTGCTACTTTATTCTCTGGTATATATACAGTTCTAGGTTTGTCTGTTGGAATATTATCATTAGTGGATATTATTTTCCTTTGAGTAGTGTTAATTCTTGGGTTCCTACCATTAGTTGTTTGTTGATTTTCTTTAGTTTCATAAGAATTATCTATGTTATTACTTGTTCTTTCACTCATATACAATGTTGTATTGTCATTCCTAACAGAATTGCCATTATGGGAAGTATTTCTAGACCAGGTGAAAACATTCCCTGATCTAAAATCCCTAAAATCTCGGGAGACCTTTGTTCGTTTCTGCTGATATAATTTATGTTCATATGCTGATACGCAATCTAGCATATTATCAAACAAAGCATTAACAATATTATCAGGGAAATCATTAAACAATTCAGAATGCTTAGCATTTAAACTATCTGTCAGTATTTTTTCTTCTGGTAGAAAAAAGTCAATCAGTAGCCTTAGGTACTTACGGCTTGTTTCAATGTTAATCCGTTGCCATAATGCCAGCAACTCAGGGTAGTCTTTTCCTTGACTAGGCATGGAAAAGACTCTTAATCCCCGTGGTATGATATTATTCTGCAGACAGAATTCAAAATGAGTTCTTTGTGCTTGCAAACGCTTGAGCTTATAAAAATCTTTTTCTATGCTGTCAAGCAGTCTATGTAATCTGTCCATGTCCACCGCCGCTACTACGTTATCACTAATTTCATCAGATTCTTCAAAAAACCAAGCTGATGTGTTAGTTCCTTTTAAATGTTTAAAGAAACGTGTTGTTAAATCATTCATACTCTGGTATTCACCTCCAGTTGTCCGTATACTCTCTAGACCCTGATTTTCATCTCCGGGTGTTAGTATCATCTCAATGGTATCCTCGCCTCGGTGTTCACCTCTCGGCCTATACGGGAGTTCAATCTGCGCCATGCTGCTCCACTTCCTTGTGACTGTCGTAAAGTGACTTCGTCAAAGTTCACGTAATGTTTGTAACAATGAAGCTTGTATGTTCAGCCAAAGATCACAGCTGATGTAACATAAAGTGCACTTGCTACAATCGTTAAGAAAAACACGATTGTTAAGAATATGTACTATTTGCTCAACCACCAAGTACTCGTTATAAGTAAATTCAAAGCGTTACTTCAGCCTTATATCGCTGATTTGATTCTTTTGCAGAAATTTCACAGTCCACCCTCCGTTGGGATTGTTAGAAATAAGAGATTGTAGATAAAAAAGCCAACGGCCCAACAGATAAACGCACCAAGCACCTGTAGTAAAAAATGTAATGCAAATTGAAAAAATTAGGTACTTGTGCGTAGAGTGGCTTCAGTGTAATAGTGCGAAATAGATCCAAGTTACAGTTCAAATTCAGTTATTCAATTCTTCAGTCAAGAGACTTCTCCGGTGTAAATCCAAGATGTTTATTATACATAAACAAACGGAACAAAGAACAGAGATGAGCGCTTTCACTAATGTTAGCTTCTTCAGATCATTACAATCTCACTTTGCATTAGTAGTTTATATAGTGTTTCCATTAATTGTTAAGTGAATAATTTATAACAATGAACTAATTACATAAAAAGAGTGGGAAAATGAATCATTCAAGTATTTACAAAGAAGCGTCATCACATTATATCTTATACATACTAAATCTCAACAGTATACCACACTACATAAAAAATATTCAAATACATAAAAAATGTTAAAAGCATATTCATGTGGTTTGATAAACACTGGGGTCTATAGAAAGAATTGTCACAGGAATATGCTTTTGTTTAGAACTAGCATGCATCCTACATATGTTTTTAAAAATGTTATGAAAGGACAGGCCCTTAGGATGTCCAGGATGAATTCCAATACATTAGGCTTAGAAAGGGATTTAGATGAGTTAAGAAATCAACTAATAGAAAGAGGTTACAAATCAAATGAAATCAAAGAACATTTAGAAATAACACCTGAAATAAGGGCAACCAGAGGTGCACCATATTTTGGACCAGCCAATACAACTAATATGGGCACCAATGAAGGTTCAAACAAAGTCAAGTTTCCAACATTTTATACTAGAGACAATGACGAAATTAGACTCATTATAAATAAATATTGGGACGTTTTAACTATTGACGAAGACATAAAGAGCATAGTAGGTGAAAGACCCTCATTCTTATATAGGAATAAAATGAATTTAAAAAGGATGTTGTGTTATAATACATGTAAAAAAGATTTAGACACTATAAATGCCACAATACCTTGTGGTAAATGTAACTTCTGCAAATTAATCAACACAGAGCCCATCTTTATGCATCCTGACTTCAATAGAGAAATTATTATAAATGCAAATGCTAACTGCATGACATGTCACGTAGTTTATCTGGCAGTATGTTCGATATGCTCATCCTTCTATGTGGGCAAAACTAACAGATGCCTACGTGACAGGATGAGGGAACACTGCTATAACATCAGAAAGTTGAATACCAATAATGCTCTAGCGAAACATGTAAAGGAAGCAGGTGTACAACATACTTTTACCTTTAGAGCCTTAGAAGTTATAACACCAAATCCAAGGGGAGGAGATATAAGGTGTCATACTGAAAACAAGGAGAGTGGTTGGATTATTTCATTAAGAGCTGATAGAGGGCACGGTTTGAACGAGAGGGCGTCGATCAAACCATACCTAAAACAAAGAAGACATATTAAATAAATATTCATAACATAATCATCCACATTTATACTCATTTCTGCATTCTTTACATTTAAGGTATTTTATCCCTACATATACACATTTATATATTGTTCGACCCACTCAGCCCCTAGTAAGATAGTATGAACACCATATATATCCCCACATATTTTACACTATATACATTAGCATGTTTATACATAGATACATTTTGAGACCCAGTTTTCCAATTGATACTTACATATTAACACAATTTGATTCAACAATCATAACATCCAAGCACAATATATACTTTTCTATACATCTTACATATGTTTCATACAAACACAATATATATATTTACATTCATGTTTATACATACTGAATTCATATATAATATTTATTTATTTATTTATTTATTCATCCATTTATATTCATATTTATATTTATACATACATTTTTATACATACATATGCAAGTTTTTAACATTTGATACATATATATATAATTTTTATATATTTTTCATATATATATATATATATATATATATTTATATACATTTATAGGTTTTTATATATATATATAACTCTGTTTAAACATCTATTAATACACATGTACTCATATATTCAATGTTTGTTTCATACACATATCTTCATATCATTTATATACATACAATTTAACATACTATAATATATTTTATATATTATACACTTTATATATATATATTTTTAATTATATTCCCTTTGTAATTAATGTCATGAGACACTAACATACAGAAATGATATCAAGGTTTTATTAGTTTGCATCTAAATCACTAGTATATAAAAATCACATATTTATGTTTATGTTCTACATTACATATTAAGTTTAACTGCTCCCCCTTGTAGTAAGGTTTGGTTTTTTCTAATACTTCTGAAAGTCTTGAATATGCTTTTAACATTTTTTATGTATTTGAATATTTTTTATGTAGTGTGGTATACTGTTGAGATTTAGTATGTATAAGATATAATGTGATGACGCTTCTTTGTAAATACTTGAATGATTCATTTTCCCACTCTTTTTATGTAATTAGTTCATTGTTATAAATTATTCACTTAACAATTAATGGAAACACTATATAAACTACTAATGCAAAGTGAGATTGTAATGATCTGAAGAAGCTAACATTAGTGAAAGCGCTCATCTCTGTTCTTTGTTCTGTTTGTTTATGTATAATAAACATCTTGGATTTACACCGGAGAAGTCTCTTGACTGAAGAATTGAATAACTGAATTTGAACTGTAACTTGGATCTATTTCGCACTATTACACTGAAGCCACTCTACGCACAAGTACCTAATTTTTTCAATTTGCATTACTTTCTGCTATGTGTTTATAGACATGCTCCCTGTGGGGACACTAGAATTGCTGGGCTGTTACAGAGTATTTCACCTGCACGCCATTGTCACTGCCACTATGTTTCCACATATGCATGTGGTACACTTGCTATGTGATTGCTACACATCTGCCATTCTGTCTTATTGGGTATATCTATGCATGCTGTCGGAAATGTTCTGGGATTGTGTGGACTACTACAGCCCACATATGTTCCATGACAGTTACTCAACAGTATGTGTAGGGGTTATTTGCCAGCAAGACCATCGCTCCCACCTAATGTGCACATGTTACCAGTCCACATCACATCCGTAACCCACCATGGAACCTCATTATCTATTGTTTCGGCACTACCTTCATGTGGAACCACCTCAGGGGATGGTGTCCCCCCATGGTGCACACACAGACATATGTCTGTCACCCAGTTAGGTCCAGGGTCTTGTGCATAGGGAGCTCCACAGAGACATGGGATATGTGCGGCATCACCTGGAGACATGTAGTACACATACACAAGGTTAGACATGCATGTTCCTCCTGCTCAGCCCACAGCTCAGGCACCTTTATGACCATGTAGATGCTGTCATGGCTGTCCATGGGTGATCACCATGTTTCCTTTATTCCCATATGGGGTCTCAATAGCCTCCACATTCCAAATGGAACTACCCATCCACAGTGTTTAACCACCACATGTGTCATATACCAGCCCTGTATGCTGTCCTGTTTGTCACCCAACCAAACCTACATACCAATATGTGCCTAATACTCTTCACCAACATATATATCCCACCTTTTCAAACAATTGCGATGTGTTCCCAACATGGGTTACACACCACACTCCGCACTCCATTTTGCAGCCATGTACTGGTGTGGAGATATGTTGTGTATTGATGTGTAATGTTCTCTCACACACGTCATGGCAGGGGACATGTACTGACATATATATATATATATATATATATATATATATATATATATATATATATACCTATACATGTCAGTATTATGTATATGTGTGTATGTGTCTGTGTGTCTGTTTGTATATAAATATATATATATATATATATATATATATATATATATATATATATATATATATATATATATATGTAGACATACACACACACACACACATATATATATATATATATATATATATTATATATATATATATATAAGTATGCACACACACACACACACACACATATATATATATATATATATATATATATATACACAAACATATGTGCATATATGTGTAGATATCATTATGTGTTGTTTATATACCTATATATATGTATAACTGTCAGAGGTTCTGTAGACATACACAGCTGTGAATATGTATCTGTATATGAAGTGCATAGAAACATCTGGTCCACACTCTTGTAACTCTCTTAACTTCACAGCTGAACTGTTCTGCCTTGCTGCAACACAGACAGGTGTCACATGTGAACACAGACTAACATTAAGGGGGTATATATGGTGACAGATTTTGGATAAGCATATTATACTGCTATAGCAGTTGGCCATGCTATGCTACACTTTAACATGACTGTCCTGCACGTGGTGTGGTCTCACACCCATGTGTCTATCATGGCAGTATTAACACCACCACCAGCCGTTGGCCACAGTAATGTACAGAACATTATGTACATAATGTACAGATATCATGTGTCACACCTTTGCCATTCACTGCTGATCTGTACAGTTGACATGTATGTCCCACTGCCCACAGGGAATGACACTATTGTCCAGAGCAGTTGTTGAGCAGAACATCATTACAGGAACAAGTACTGGTGGCACATATATATAATTTCAAATTATACATCCTATTGTTCTATACCATATACTACATGCAGGTAAATACATATCTGTTTCACATACCTTTTATGTTTTTTTCTGCTGTAACAAAACCCTGAGCTTTGTTACTTTTATTAAAGTTGTTATTTTTTTGTCTTTCTCTCTCTCTCTCTCTCTCTCTCTCTCTCTCTCTCTCTCTCTCTCTCTCTCTGAGTCTCTCCAGTAGAGTGATTGAGCTGGTTTGAACAGATTGCAGCATGCTTTTGTAGGTATTGCACATGATCAGGTGATGGCCTCTGCACCAGTGCCCACCAGTTGCTAATTGCATGCAGCCTGCTGTGTAGTACTTCAGATAACCACTGCCATGGCAATCCTGTACTTTAAAATGTTGACTTCTGTGGGCATTGTCCTTCGCCTTTCCAGTATATATGACATCCTTCCTGTGTGTACATCAGTGTTACAGACAGCAGGCAGCAATACCTCTTACAGCAGAACCTGCAGGCACAGGCCAAATACACATTTGGGTAAGGTTCCAGACCTACAGACAGCTTGAGTAGTGTTGTATCTTGCTGGTCTTACAGGGTTTCTGTGTACATGGTACTTTTGCATGGAATGCTGTCTGTCTGCATTGCTCTCAACTGTGGACCTATCCGTATGATACCAGGAGGATTGGCTGTTAGGTTTTGTCTGTGCACCACACAGGTATTGTCCCAGATATATCAGTGGCATTCTGTCTGTTGAGTGCTATCAGTACATGGCTACATACATTTGTATTTCCATGTCGTATTCCTGCATAAGGGTATGCTGCAATGAATCGTGTAACACCAGCAATTTCCAGGGTGTGTAACAGCAATGATGCAAATATGTTCCTGCCTCTGTCCTCCACATATATGCCAGTCTTTGTCCTGCTGTGATACAGAAAGGGGTTGTTAGGTAATGGCCTATCATTATTTACCGCTAGCATTACTGCTGTCATCCCAGTCATGTCAGGGACTCCCACACCAACTATTGGGCCAAGTCCATATATATGGGGGCAACAGCTGGTGAACACATATGTGCCCTTGTACATTCCAGAGGTAAGTGTGTGGTACACAGTGTTCCTTGCCCTTGTACAGCCTTTTATGGGGGGTGGGGTTCAATGCCATTAACCTAGGCTGTGACAGCTTTTTAAGGATATAACTGTTAAGACAGGGGTCATTCAGTGTGATAGTGAGATGTTAGGTTAAGCAATGTTATGTACAAGATGATGTGACATTAACACAAGTGCTACTTTTCCCCCTAGGGCTTGACTACAGGGTGTAATTGGAGGCTGCTGAACTACATCTGTAATTGTTGATAGTTACGTATCTTGAAGGCAAATCCTGTGTCTACTGTTGTACTAATTGAAGGCCTTGGCCTGGACAGCATAGTATGGTATATATCCACATTGCTTGCATCTACTGTTTTATGTGGGCCTTGCATTTATCACTGATTACATATTTCAAACTTTATTTGGTATGAGTACTGGCATACATTATTGTATAGTACACAAATAAAGGTTATATGTGTATGCATACCTGTGTGTTGTGTCATGTCCTTTGAATTGTGGTGAGTATATGTTTAATGTCAGTATTCTCATTTGTGGGAATGGTTGCCAGACTACACATTTCACAGGTGGCAGTCAAAGGGCTTGTGGCTGAGGGATATACTTTGCACCCAGTACTTCCACACTACTTCTACATATGTATGGCTACTAATACCTTTTGTGTATATGTGTATGTACCTATAGATATATCTCATATAGTTATCTCTCTCTCTCTCTCTCTCTCTATATATATATATATATATATATATATATATATATATATACATACGAACATCTTTATGTATCTATATACAATTGATGTTATATGATTATTTGTGAGTCATGTATATATATATATATATATATATATATATATATATATATACATATAGCTGTCTGTCTACATTTACAGATATATATCTGTCCATATGCCCATGCATGTTTGGCTCATATCTTGGCCTGTACCTCAATATCTTGGCAATTGACATGGATAATCACAGTATTGAAGTCAGTAACTAGTGCCGACACTTTTGTGTTTCAGACTTCATCTCCTTCTACAAATGTGTTCTAATACATATAACTGTGTAACTAGCAACATTTTAAGTGTATTAGAGCATTAGTTGACATATATCCCTATTTGTACCCACATTGTGGCATACTTTGTCCAGACATCTTGCATTAACAGGTTGTGTGGTATGATATTAATACATTTCCTGTACTGTTGACTGATTGTGCTGGGTGATATGTTTGTGAAAACATCAGGTTATTTGTATCTTCTATGGTTTAGTGGTAAATTACTTTGTGTATAGAGTGCAGGGTCCTGGGCTCGAGCCTTGCAGAGGCAGTTTTTTGTTTGCTGGGCAGAAGAAGGGCCATTGGATACAGAGTGATTACGGCACTTTTAAGCAGTTGTAAGTGGGTTTGCATGGGTTTGTGTGATGGTAAGCACTGCTAACCTCCGGTTACAGTTTCTTACACTCAGTCAGCTTCTACTTTGCTTAATCTGTATAAGCAATGCTTACCCCCATGCAAACGCACTTAAACACGCTTACTAGTGCTTATATATGCTTACTACTGCTTATTTGTGTTTAAACCTGCTTACTAATGCCTTATTCATTATGCCACTGACACTTCACATGTGCATTTAATGCAGTACTCCAGTTCACATTTAAATGTAATTTAGTAGGTTATACAGCAAAAAGATGTAAAAATATGTTCATATACAGATTTCACATGGAAAATGATATGTGCTGCAGTGGGACTCGAACCTGGAATGCCTGTCCGTTAGGCAGATGCTCTGACCACTACACTGTTGCTGTGCTGCTTCATTTGCATATATATTCCTTGTTATCCTCTTCAGAGTTTTCAGCTGCTTTAACCATAGCTAAGCGATGGGCACACCCGTGCACCTACGGATAGTTGTACTCGGGGCTTTAAAAAAAAATAAAGGGGTTTCCTCTTTTTATTTTTATATCCTGTTGCTGTTGTACACATGGGGGACTGTTGGTGGGGATATGCATACACCTATGAGCAGTCTCACTCCATTTATTTACAGTTTCTGCTGTTCTACTTTGCAGGGGCATGTTCATTCTGAGAGCTCTCCTCTCAGACATGCCCCTGCACTTGTCCACACTCCTTGTAGGATTAGGATGTCAGGCAGCACACCTTCATTAATATGCATGGCACGCTGCTGTCCTCCTCCTAAACTGCCGCTTCTGTGCAGGACTAGATTAGTCCTGCATGGAAGGTTAGTAAATCCGGGGTTGATGTGCAATTGTATGTACATTTTTCTCTTTTTGCTTTAAGAGAAGAAAAGGAAATGTTATCATTTTATTGCTGTTGACTTATATTAGCATCTATTCCAGCTTGGTTTATTCTTAAACTGTATTCTACAATATCCATCTAAGTTATTTTTCCCTTTCTCAAAAAAACAAAAACAGAAAAACAAACTAAATAAATGAAAGTACTGGCAGGCAGAGCTTCACAGACACAAATCACTCAGGTGATGATAAATCAAAAGTGTATTTAATGATAAAAATCCACAAAGAAAACAAATAAAACGTGAGCGCTTTCGTTAAACAAGTGTTAACTTCATCAGACACCATTAAAATGTAAGACAACCATTTTTATACATATAAAAAACACTCTGACTGGGTAAGCAAAGAGAGGCAGCTAGCTAAGCAACACTGAGGTAGAACATTAATTAACCCCTTGATGACTATATTACAGTTAAAACTGTTACATCTTAAATACAACTAAAACTTGTGATTAAAAAATAAATTACTAGTCTCATACCTGTGTCATGAATGGTTATAAATGGAATAAAATTAAAACCAAAGCCATTTTTAAAAATCTCATGTTGCATGTTCACATAATGCTAAAATGTTACCCAAAGCAAAATACATGCAAAGGTGCTTGTGCTTAAATGTTGTAAGGTATTTTGTACCTTTCTAGGGCTTTCAATTTCAATACAGGAGAGATGGACATCCTGTCATTTATCCCTGGCCATCTATCTGTCTGTAGTAAGATTTGCCACCTTAACTCCTTTAACTCTAACTGAAGTCCCCAAGGCTTTTTGTCACTGATGTCTACATGGCCTATTGCCATAAATGTGAAATTGTGGTCAGTGTTGTCTTGAATATGCCTTTCTAATGCATTGTTAATATTATTCTTTCTTATAGCATAGCTGTGTTCATAAATTCTGGTGTTAAATTTCCTTTCTGTTTTGCCTACATATAATGCGAGGCATTGGCACATGTGGCCATGTAGACTACTGCCTTGGAGTGACAGTTATATTTACCTTTTACATAATGGTCTATACCATTCACTGTAACTTTGCTGCCCAATTTCACCTTGTGGCACCAGTTACAAGACTCACATTTGTACATCCCTACACGTCCTGTTCTAGTGTAGTTAGAACCTTTCCTAAGAAGGTCTTTTAAGTTTGAGCCCCTTCTGTATGTGACTATAGGTCTTTCTCCTATTTGTGTCCTGATGTCCAAGTCATCCATTAAAATGTCCCAGTTCTTATAAAAAATGGACATCAAGCGGTGTGAGTCTGAGTTGAATGTAAGCACCATAGATCTACAAAAAGTACTTTTTTCCAACTCAGGTCTCGCCTCTTCAACTTAAGAGAGGCTGTTGTCTAGTGTGTTTTTCCCAACTATGGGCTTAAAATACCCTACTCTTCTTTTACCTATCAGTTCCTGCATAAGCTTATTAAGCAAGACTGCTGGGTACTCCCTCCTCAAGAACATAGTTTTTAAGTTGTTGCATTCTAAAAGAAAATCTTCTTCAAGGGGATCATACGGGCTGCTCAAACTAATTGCCCTTTAACTACTGACCTCTTTGGATGCCTGGGGGTGGGAGCTAGTGTAATGCAGGAATGAGTTTGAGTAAGTCTCTTTCCTATGGATCCTCGTGGCATACTTTTCATTATGTGCATCTTGGTATAAGTGGACATCAAGGTAATTTCAGGAATCAGGAATTCACTAAGTCTAAGAAACAGTTGCACAGTTTAAACAGATATGCAGCAAATATTTAGTAAATCAAAAGTGCAGAAACAGTTGAAAATAAACACTTATCTTTTCCAATTTCACAGCAAAGCAATGGCAGAAGGCCTCTATTACTGCAGCTTTGAGCAAACAAGTATAAACTGGTTTAAAGACTGGCTATTTAAGACAGAGAAACAGAAACCAGCTAAATTAAAAAATCAAAACACACAGTCTTGCAGTAACTCTTCTAGCTAGAGCAGACCAGACTGAGTTTTCCCTCCCACAATGAAACACCTAGGTCTCTCTAGACAAAATATTTCACTACAAGCTACAAAGGTCACAAACAGTAATATATATTCAGCTACATGCTAGTGTTTTTCAAGTACATCAACAAGTGAAGGAACAGAACAGACAATCAAAAAGGAGACAAAGATCAGATCACAGATAAGGATTGAATTCACTAAGTCTAAGAAACAGTTGCACAGTTTAAACAGATATGCACTGAATGTTTAATAAATCAGAAGTGCAGAAAGCAGTTGAAAATAAACACTTATCTTTTCCAATCTCACAGCAGAGCAAATGCAGAAAGCCTCTCTCACTGCAGCTTTGAGAAAACAAGTATAAACTGGTTTAAACACTGGCTATTTAAGGCTGAGAAACAGAAATCAGCCAAATTATCCAATCCAAAAACATAGCCCTGCCGTAATGCCTCTAGCTAGATCAGAAACTGAATTCTCTCTACCACAAAGAAACAGCTAGGCCTCTCTAGACAAAAGAGTTCACTACACCTTCCAAAGGTCACAAACAGTAATAGATATTCAGCTCTAGTCTAGTGTCTTCAAGTACAGCAGCAAGTGAAGGAAAGAACAGACAGACAAAAGGACACAAAGGTCAGAATACAGACAAAGACTGAATTCACTAAGTCGAAGAAACAGTTGCACAGTTTAAACAGATATGCAGCAAATATTTAGTAAACCCGAAGTGCAGAAAACAGTTGAGATAGGACTGTTAGAGAAATCAGTAACCAATGGGCCACCAGGAAATCAAATAACTAGAAACAGGTGTTCACTACATTTTTAAAAAGACTGAGAGAACACCCAAAATACAGAAAAAAAGTGTTGCTTTCTTATTTTGAAACAGAAGGTTAAGCATAAAATCATCTTTTTTCGGCTGTTCCCATTAGGGGTCGCCACAGCAGATCACCTGTTTCCATTTCTTCCTGTCCTCTGCATCTTGCTCTGTCACACCAACCACCTGCATGTCCTCTCTCATCACATCCATAAACCTTATCTTAGGCCTTCCTCTTTTCCTGTTACCTGGTAGCTTCATCCTTAGCATCTTTTTCCCAATATACTCAGCATCCCTCCTCAGCACATGTCCAAACCAATATAATCTTGCTTCTCTGACTTTGTCTCCAAACCTTCCAACCTGGGCTGACCCTCTAATATACTTATTCCTAATCCTGTCCACCCTCGTCACACCTAGTGCAAATCTTAACATCTTTAACTCTGCCATATCCAGCTCGAACTCCTGCCTTTTTGTCAATGCCACTGTCTCCAACCCATATAACATAGTTGGTCTCACTACCCTCTTGTAGACCTTCCCTTTCACTCTTACAGGTACTCGTCTGTCACAAATTACTCCTGACACTCTTCTCCACCCACTCCATCCTGTCTGTACTCTCTTCTTCACCTCTCTTCCACACTCACCGTTACTCTGAACTACTGACCCCAAGTATTTAAACTCATCCACGTTTGCCACCTCTACTCCTTGCATCCTCACCATTCCTCTATCCTCACTCTCATTCACACACATATATTCTGTCTTAGTCCTGCTGACCTTCATTCCTCTTCTCTCTAGAGCATATCTCCATCTCTCCAGCGTGTCCTCCACCTGTTCCCTACTCTCACTGCAGATCACAATGTCATCTGCAAACATCATAGTCCATGGGGACTCCTGTCTGATCTCGTCTGTCAACCTGTCCATCACCATTGCAAATAAGAAAGGGCTCAGAGCTGATCCTTGATGCAACCCCACCTCCACCTTAAACGCATCCATCACTCCCACCACAGACCTCACCGCTGTCACACTACCCTCGTATATATCCTGTACCACTCTTACATACTTCTCTGACACTCCTGACTTCCTCATACAATACCACAACTCCTCTCTAGGCACCCTGTCATATGCTTTCTCTAAGTCTACAAAAACACAATGCAACTCCTTCTGATATTCTCTGTACTTCTCCATCAACACTCTCAGAGCAAACATCACATCTGTAGTGCTCTTTTCCAGCATGAAACCATAATGCTGTTTATTAATCATCACGTCCCTTCTTAACCTAGCTTCCACTATTTATTTATTTATTTCCAGTTTGATAACTGGGGAAGTCCACTGGGCTAGAGGGCCCATTTTCAGTGGAGGCCCGGGGAGAAAAGCTCCGATCATAAACATATTACACACTTTAAGCTACATATTACAATGAAATTGCACCCTTAAACAATTTACAAATAGGAAAAATACAAATTTTTATACAGATTGTATTAATAGTACAGAAAACAAAATATATAGTTTCATTTTAAGTTTCAGATGAATGATACATTTTATGTAAATAGTGAAAGTTACAGTTGCAAGAAGAGGCATGTAGTCAGAGGGAAGTGAAGATATAAGAGAATTTACAGTGGGGAGAAGATGAAGAAAGTAGAAGGTGGGGGATAAAGAGAGTTAGAAGAAAGAGGGGCAGGAGGGAGGTAAATACAAGGGGAAGTGAAAGGATTTAGGTAGGAAGTATACAATTACATTTCCAGTTTAGTGAGAGGTGATTATGGAGTAGAGATTTAAATTTTTCTGGATTTGTAGTGGATCTTAGCAGGGGAGGGAGCAGGTTCCATTTCCTTGCTATAGTATAAGAAAATAGAAGGTGGCCAGGGGGGATGTTTAGGTTTTTGCACTGTGAGAAGATTTTGGCGGGCTGATCTTAGAGTTCTGAGAGGAGTGTAGAAAGGCAAGATGTTAGAAAGTGCAGGGCAAGCAGAGTGTTTAAAAATGAGTTTGTGTGCTGTAGTAAGTTGGAGGTAGTCAAGATGATTAGTAAGCTCAAGCCATTGAAGAGAATGAAGGGAGGTGCAATGGTGAGATGAATGCTTTGAGTTAGTAGCAAATTTAGCAATTTTGTTGTAGCAACTTTCTAGTTTTGAGGAGATAGAAGATGAGAGGTTGGTTAGAAGGGGAGCACCATACAATAGAGAAGGTAGCAGGAAGTTGGAGGCGAGGGTTTGTCTAGTGGCTAAGGAAAGAAAGGGGGTTTTTCTATAAAGCATGCCAAGCTTCTGATGTTTTTTTATGTTTAGTTGAATATGATTATTAAATTTCAGTTGTTCATCAAAGGTAACATCCAGAAGTTTGGCACTAGAAACAACTTCTATTGAGGAGTGAGAGAGGCTGGTGATCTTGAAAGAGAGCTTATTGAGTGGGAGAGCTTTAGAGGGGGAGAAAATAATGATATGGGATTTGTTGGCATTTAGGGAGAGATGGTTTTGAAGCATCCAATTCTCAGTGGTTGTGAAGTCTAATTGTGTTTTGACCTGGAGTTCGGGAAGAGTAAGGGCTGAGCAGACTAGAGTAGAGTCGTCTGCATATTGTACTATTTGAGAGTGAGGAATTGCAGAGTGAAAGTCAGTGATAAATATATTGAAGAGCATAGGACTGAGAATAGATCCCTGAGGAACTCCGGTAGGGGTAGGAAGGAAGGTAGAGGTACCTGTTTGCCATTTCACAGCTTGGGATCTATCTGAGAGATAGCTTTTGAACCAAGAAAGGGAATCTAGGGAGAGATTGAGGTTTGAAAGATGGTTAAGAAGGAGTTAGTGGGATACAGTGTCAAATGGTTTAGAGAGGTCGAGAAGGACAGTGGAGACAAGGTTTCCAGAGTCACGGGCATGGTTAGCAATGTCTAAGAAAGAGAGGAGAGCAGTAATGGTACTGTGGCCAGGACGGAATCCATGTTGAGTAGGGGTGAGGAGTTGGTTATTGATGAGATGGGGCATGAGTTGCAGGT
Organism: Protopterus annectens; assembly: GCF_019279795.1. Taxonomy (NCBI): domain Eukaryota; kingdom Metazoa; phylum Chordata; order Ceratodontiformes; family Protopteridae; genus Protopterus; species Protopterus annectens. Next base: position 286,005,131 of record NC_056731.1, read on the forward strand.
GGATACATTTTTCAAGGATTTTTGAAATTGGGGAAAGAATGGCTATTGGGCAGAAGTTAGAAATGCTATTATTTTTGCCTCCTTTGTGAAGGGGCAGGATATATGCAGCTCTCCATAGTTTGGGAACATAAGATTTCTGGATGGATCTGTTGATGAGAATGCTAATAGGTATAGCGATACCATCGGCAGCAAGCTTAAGAAAGAGTGGAGGGATCTTGTCTGGGGCACTGGAGCATGGTTTGAGTTTAGTGAGGAGTTTTTTGATACAGGTGGTTGACACTGGTTTTAGGTGAAAAGAGGGAGGGGGTTTGGGGGAGCTGGAGTGGGAAGTGGAGGAGGAAGTGGGCTTAGGGGTAACAGAGGGGATGGATTTGGTGAAGGTTTTAGTAAGTTCAGCTATAGAGTTGGTAAAGAAGGAGTTAAAAAGGGTTGCAATTTCAGTGTCAGACTTATTGCTGTCGGGACAGGGATTGGGTCTAGAACCAGGGTATAAAAGGGAGTTGATGGAATTCCAGAACCTTTTGGAATTGTTTGAGAGGGTAGACTGTAGTTTGGTATAGTAAGATTTTTTATCTTTAGTAACAAGCTTTTTGGTTAGGTTGCGGAGTTGCTTGAATTGGAGTAGTGTAGCAGGGTGTTTGGTTTTGTTAAAGAGTTTCCAAGTTTTGTCCCTTTGTAGCATGAGAGTTTTTGTGTCCTTAGTTAGCCAAGGGGCAGAGTTATTTTTTATTTGTTTTGTTCTAGGTGGGGCTTGGGAGTTTAGAATTTTCAGGAAGGTATTATTGAAGACATCTAAGGCTTCATCTAGAGGAATAATTTTTAAGATATCCCAATTTGTTAGTTTAAGGGTTTCAGAGAATATAGAAGGGTTGAAATTGGAGAGGTTACGAGTGTGGACATATTGGTGCTGGCGAGGGAGGTGTTGGGTAGCTCGGTGAGTAAAGGCTGGAAGATGATCACTTATAGAGTGAGGAAGTATACCACAGTCAGAGATCTTGTTTGGATGGCTGACTAAGATCCAGTCCAGGATGGACCCTGGGGGATGATTTTTGTTAGGTCTGGTAATGTCCTTTATGAGTTGAGTAAAATTGTAAAGATTGATAGAAAGAGTGGGAGAATTGTTGTCAATTTTATTCCAGTCGATGTTGACATCTCCCAGTATGTAAGTCTCTAATTTGATATTATTTGAAGCCCATAGTAGAATATTCTCTAGGGTGGAAGTGTTGTCTCCAGGGGGAATATAGATAGCTATAATACAGATACTTTTAAAGTTGTTCATTCCCATAACTTCATGCTGTGACTGATCAATTTAATCCCTCTGTAGTTACTACAGCTCTGCACATCACCCTTATTCTCTTTTTTTTATTTTAGAATGTTAAGCACAAAATAAAATAAAAAAAAAGACTTTTATTTTCAGCAAAGCTTGTTTAACAATATCTGGCATCCACTCAAGAAGGGAATCCTTTTAAATGAGACAGGACTGCTCTGATTGGCTGTTAGAGCAGTCAGTTAATCTTGGTGGTCCAGTAGTTGCTGACTGCTCTGACTGGTTTTAAAATCAAAAAATGAACTCCAAGCTGTCCAGGTCAAGGGTTTGTTCCATCCATTTATTAGTAAAACTTAAAAGTTAAGTGTTTGTCCACTCAAGGATTTCGTCAGAAACGAGTATAAGTTAAAATCACATGGCTTATATACTACTTAAAAAACATAATTTGTCCAATCACATTACACCCCCTGGTAAAAACTCTAACCCTTTAACATCCTTCATTTATAGCAAACAGTAGTAGGAAAAAAATGGGTGACAGAGGTGGAAGAACACTAATAAAAATGCAATAAAATGGTAATAAATGAAGATTGACATATATTTTAAAATGAACACCTTAAAATAACATTTTATAAACATAGTGCTATAATTTAGCTGCTCTCACTTTTAGTACAAGGTCGATAGTGACGTTCATTTAAACCTGGCTTATGCATTGCGTCGAATCTAAATTTCCAGAGTAGTTCCGTATATTCCATCTTAGTTTCCCAAGCTCCTCCTCTAGCCTCTAGTGGCACTACCTCTAAGATGCCAAAAACAATTTTTTTATGACCCTCACAATTACAATTGGCTGTTAGAGCAGTCAGTTAATCTTGGTGGTCCAGTAGTTGCTGACTGCTCTGACTGGTTTTAAAATCAAACAATTACAAATAGGTGTTCCCTACATCTTTACAAAGATGGAGGAGAGCACAAAAAGTAAAATAAAACAAGTTTTGCTTTCACATCCTGAAAATAAAGGTTAAACACAAAATAAAATAAACACTTTTATTTTCAGCAAAGCTTATTTAACAATCCATCATTTATTTAACAAGGGATCATCCTTGCCTGTCCTTGTCCAATGATGGTAGAAATGCATGCATGATGGCTACACTGCCTGAAATACATACATCCTCTCAGACATAATACAGGTGGTACTGTCATGTGTGGTCATGCAGGCTGGCCTCTTGGCCATGCAGTTTGATTTGTAAGAAAGCTTTAATGCTGTCCTATAGGCAGAGCTGTGAAACCAGATAGTGAGAATGGTATGCTGGGAATGATTGATGAGATTCATTACTATAGAATATGCAGAATCTTATTACCCACGTATGGCATAGCAGGACTTGCATGGATTTGCAGGACTTGCATGGATTTGGTACCTTAATATTATGTAGTATTGTTTTGTTTGTGACCCACTCCTTGGATGATGTTATTTTTTGGGAATGGGATGTACTTTTGAATCAGGATAGGGAAGCAGCATGATAGAGACTCTCACCTATGCTACACCAAACTTCTTGGTACCTGGCCCATAACTTGCAATGCAAGGAAGTGGAAAATAATACACAGTGAATACTATGATGTCATATGAACATAAAATGACATGAGTGAATTGATCTTACTCATCTTTCACTGTAACTTTCAATATGTATTTTAAAACCATCAAACTAACATCTCCCTTACAGAGGAAGCATTTTCAGCAATGCCTTTGGTGTTTGAAACTCAATAACTCTACTCAGTGACTGATATTATCATGACCTTAAGCACACGCACGCGCACACACACACACACACACACACACACACACACACACACACACACACACACACATGTAAACTGATGTTTTCTTTCATTTTTATGTCATTAGTTGTTATATTTCTATGCATATAAATACACCCTTAATGCCTTTAAGCAATTTACTGATTGTTTTAGATCACATGATGTTTATTTAAATGAAGGACTTTTGTATACTTTTTGCAATCAACAGGGTGCTGACGTCATTGTTCTGAGTTAGGATTTGTCTTTTGTGGTCACTGTACCTCAGGACTACTTGTGTTACCTTACAGTGTTTATTTGTGTTTGTTTGGAAATCAAGTGGGATACCATAAGTGGCCCTTTTAATAGAATTAAAAATTTATGTTAATATTGAATCTGGTAAATATTTAAAATAGTGTCCTGCAAGTAAACTTTCAAAAATATCTGCAGTTTTCTATGCTTGCATTTAAATTGTGTTAAACACAGTGCATACTAGGAGGTGAATGAATTGAGACATTTAAAGTGTATTAAATAAATTGCCTCATATGTTAATGCTGGATGAAATTTGTATCATAAAATAAATAGCTGCTGAACAATATTTTCATCCAGATTCTGTTTCATGATTTTTTCTGATTGTTTTAGCAATGGCCAAAATCCCATATAAATCAGTCTGATAGGTGTACTTCTATTCATTATCACAGTCTCTTTTGAATACCTTAAATGGTAGCAATAAACCTCAGATGGAAATTGGTTGCAAGAGTATTTGAGCTGGCCACTTCTGTTTCCTGCCATTATTATCTGATCATTAAATTATGTAAATCTTTTATCTAATATGCATAAATGCCCATCTTACTATTAAACCATTGTGTTGCACCTGTATGTGTGAGTAAGGCAACACAACATTGTCAGACCTCATACAAAACTTTTTTTAATAAATTACTGAAGATGTTTATACTCCTAAAATATGAAGATATGCAGCAATGCTTCATAGCTACAAAAGAAGGGTTATGTTATATCCAGAAAATTTTAAGTCCATCACCCTTAATTTCTAAAATAATAGAAATGGAGACTGTAGAGTCATTGTACTAAGAAATGAAATACTTTTGCTCTCAGATCAAAATTAATATGGGTTTCTGAAGGTAAGGCCTTTCTAAATTTGAACAAGTAGCTGTTGCTGTAGTTGAATGAATGGTAATTCACACAATATATCTGTATCTAACAGAAGTATTTGATATGGTTCTACATATAGCCATATTGGATAATGCTTATACATCATATGAAAATTGAAACCATGAGCCTGTAATATAAAAACAGCAGTTAACTGCTCTGCAATTAGTTGGCTCAAAGCTAGTTACTTAATAGAATGCCAATAGGTGAGAGTGGGAGAATACTCTTAGACATTGCACTTACAACCAGTATGATCATTCGGTTACCATTCCTTGTTAAGATCTTAACATTTTTGCCATCTTTCTCATTACATCTGAGTGACGCCTTGTCAAAGGAAAAATAAACTTCAAAAATGATCAATACATGGCAGGTTCAGGTTAAGGCACTTTAATCTTGCAGCAAGGAGACAAAAACGTGCTAATACAGAGTTTGTCTAACTAAAATCAGGAAGTAAGTTCATCTTTATACACTTTCTAACAAGACATTACCTACCAAGCTGATGTAACAGATCACAAGTTTTAACATCATCATTGCATAGTAGCTGTTTGTCCATGATTTTCTGCTTGCACTATCAATTTTATGAAAAACTTCCTAAGAAAAACAACGTGGCCTTGGTGACCACTGGTTAGATACAGCTTCCCACTATGTTATGTTACCATTCAAGGTACTATAGCTAATTCGAGCACAAAGCAAGTACAGATTCTTCAAGCAGTCTTTTGTTTCATGTATCTCTTCTTTTCCGCAGCTGTGCATGTTCTCATAACACGAACAGAGCTGATTGTTCATATTCAATCATATTATAGAAAACAGTATTGTTCTATTCATACACTATTCATATATTTTCCTGACCTAGCAGATAATCACCTGCTTCTCAGTACATTTCCAAAAGGCATAAACATGAATTTTGCTGTGCTAGCAAATACTAGGTCAGGGTGCATCTTGCAGTTTCAGAAAGCATACTGTGGTTTGAAAAATCATCTTATAATTTCATACAGAATTAAGCTGTACATAAAATAGAATGAAAATGTGTTATCCCTTTTAGCTTCTAATAAGCATTAGACATATATAAAAATGAATATTTTTCTGACATTTCCCCCCATTAATACTTTTTATTCTATTTTCAAAAGCTTAAACAGTTTGCTTCTTCTCCTAACCTCTTCCATTTCGGATTTGCAATTAAGAGAGTCATTCAGTTTAAACGTATGAAAGCATTTCAGTTTTCAACAACTCTTCAATTTCAGTACTTTGATACAAAGTCTCAGAAACTGATATGTCTATAAAATCTTTGATTAACTTTTTCATGCAGGGAACACCACAACAAATGCATGCTCCTAATAGGAGTAATCCCACACAAATGGCAATCAGGATGTTCATTAGGATGGAACTCCACCCCCCAAACAAATTCTGGAAAAAGGCCGTCAGAGGGTTTGGGCCTGGTTTGGTCATGGTCGACACTTGCTGGATCACCTCAAGATGGTCGTTTATCTCATGCTGGTTGTCAGGAATATACGAACAGCATTCTTCTTTGATTAAAGTGCACGTACCACCTCTCGCTGCTAGGGTGAAGTCAAGAGCCATGCGGTTTTGAAGCACCACAGTTCTCATAGCATTTAGTTCATTAGTCACTAATTCGCGAGCAGAAAAAGTTGCATTGCTCATAACTTTGAGAAGTTTGGACAGTTTTCTCAGCTCCCAAATTGATTTCACTGCACCATATGCAGGGGCTATGCCTGCCCATGATATAATAGGGTCACTCAAGTCCATGTGTGTCAGTTTATCTTTGTTTTTCATGGAGTTATGTTTTTTTACCCTGCTTCGATTTGTCCCACTGGATTCTCGGGTCTCTTGATTGGACTTTTAGGTTTACTGCTGACCTCTCTGACGTTTTGAATTTTTCCCTGAGGCAAAGCTGCAGTGTGTCGTATGGCCAGAACCAGATAACCCAAAAAACAACTGCCGGACCAATTCTCAGGTAGCCATTTGTATGCCTCTTTCCCACAAACGAAATAACAATTCTCTACTTTAGTATTGATATATGCTCGCCCTGCATGAAACATTTCCTTGTCAATAATAGAAAGTTGCTTAAAAAGAACAGGATTATGTTGTATTTCACTAACAGTCTTTTTCATTCTCTCAAGATATGAGTCATAGTTTGCATCACAGATAGTTTTTGCCTTATTAGCCTTAATATAGCATTTATAAGTAACAGTCACATTGCAATTGCTCCAACCCACCTGAATAGTGTCATTTTTATAAAAACATACAATTCCTTTTTGTGTAACAGGTAGGTACAATGCTATTTTGTCTTGTGATTTCACAGGTGTAATTTCAAAAATCAAGTTTTCCCAGGTCTCATTGACCCCTAGGGGGACAGCAGTCATTAATAATCCCCCGTATGCTGTTGGTATAGCTGTGCAAATTCAGCAGTTCGAAACATTAAAAGTCTCAGCATACACATATTTAATTGCTTGGTAAGTGTTAAAGTTTGGATGCCAGTCTATGAGTAATGCATCACGTTTGTTCAGTTCAACCCATGTGGTTGAAAAAAGGAAAGGCCACGGCAAGAAGATCATTGTTATCAGTATAGCTAACAGGATGATCATGCAATTTTTTTGAGGTTGTTCTGCATCCCTGTTTACTCTATACCTGGTCATTTTGTTCTTGTGGTATAACAGTAACAAGGTTTTTGTACAGTTCAAAGTTCTTAACCAATTTACAGTGTGTCAGATGAATCCAGGACGCTCGCTCTGCGATCTTGACTGCAGTGGGTGTTGACAGTAGCACTTGGTATGGTCCTTCCCACTTTGGAGAACTCCAATTTCTTTTTTTCACGACCTTCACCCAGACCCACGTGCCTAGGACTACTGCTGCTTTCGATGGTCTGGCTTGTTCTTTATCTGAAACAGAATTTAACTGCAGAAGTTTGTTATTCAAAAATCGCCTCATATACTCTGCAAGTGAACTGTCAGCCTCCTGGTCTGCAGTCATGAGAGGTTTCCACCTAGGTGTATAATATGCCCTCCCAAACAGTATTTCAAAAGGAGTTAACCCTTTTACATTTGGAACAGTTGTCATACTCAACAGTGCCAGAGGCAGACAGTGCACCCAATTCTTTTGTGTCTCACTAATCAATTTCCTAAGCTTATTTTTCAGAACTCCATTATGCCTCTCTACTAATCCTGCAGATTGGGGGTGGTATGCACAATGGTTTTTCAAAGAAATCCAGAAATAACGGCTCAATTGTTGTATGGTTTGATTTACAAAGTGTGTGCCATTGTCACTATAGATCTTTTCCAGTATGCCAAATCTAGGAAGAATTTTTTAACAAGGACTTTTGCAACAGTAGCTGCATCTGGATTTTTGGTCGGAAAAGCTTCCACCCATTTGGAAAACATATCTATAATGACAAGACAGTACTTTTTATTTTCGCATTTGTTTAGTTCTATGAAATCCATTCAGATAGTATGGAATGGATACGGTGGTGTAGGGAAACTCCCTTGCTTAGGCTTCAGTGTCCCCTGTGCATGATGCCTGTTACATACATGGCATGCTGCACAAAATTTTTTTGTGTAGTTTGTAAATCCATACGTTGTAAACACTTGATTCACTAACTGTACCATCCCCCCTGTTGAGACATGGCACTGCCCATGGCTCAACAAAGCTGCATATCTAAACAAGTTAGATGGTAAAATTGTTTTTTTCTCTTTGGAGATGTACAGCCCTTTCTCAAGAATTGCTGCTCGTTTTATCCATTTTTGTTTTTCTACATTTGTAGTAAGTGTCTGCATTGTTTTTAACATTTCTAAATCTAAAATCTCAGATGGTTGTAATTTCTCACTTAAAAGAAATACTTTTGAAGCTGAAGCTGCCTGCTTTGCAGCTGTATCAGCTCTCGCATTACCTTTTGAAATCCTGTCCTGTTGTTTGGTATGAGCTACGCATTTACAAATAGCTGCTTTTTGAGGTAGCTGAATAGAGTTTAATAAATCTAAAATAAATTGCGCATGATTAATTGGTTTACCAGTAGATGTTATCATTCCTCTATTTTTCCACTGCTGCGCAAAAACATGTACAGTAGAAAAAGCGTACTGACTGTCAGTAAAAATGTTCACTCGTTTATCCTTTGCCAAGGTACATGCCCTTGTTAAAGCAATCAATTCTGCTGCTTGTGCAGATAAGTTGTGTGGTAAAGACTTTGCTTTTAAAATCTCAGTATCAGAAACTACTGCATACCCCACTAGATTCTGTCCTGTAGGACCCCTCTTACATGAGCCATCCACATAGTATGTCACCTCGGCATCATCCAAGGGAACATCCATGAGATCTTTTCTAGGCAGTGTCTTTTGCTCAATCTCCTGCAGGCAGCAGTGTGGTTTGCCATCTGCAGGGGTTGGGAGCAAGGTTGACGGATTCAAAGTTGTGCATCGTTCAATTGTCATATGAGGTTGGCTCAACAGTATAGTCATACAGGAAAGATGTCTAGCAGGAGAAAGATATACTACTTTTTTTTGCAGTAAAATAATCGTGACTGCACGAGGCACTCTCAATGTGAAAGGGTGGAACAACACTACTGAGGCTGAAGCCTGCACTGCCATTGCAGCTGAGACTACTGCTTGTATACAGTGGGGCAAGGATTGCGCCACTGGGTCTAGCTGTGATGAATAGTAAGTTATGGGGCGTTGTTTGTCCCCATGTTGCTGTTTTTCTGTCTTCATCTAATATTCTGCCTTCTTTGGATATTACATATCCCAGGTATTTAACCTGCTTTTTCCAAAGTTGCAGTTTGTTTTTGTTTACTTTGTGTCCTTGAGTAGCTAGAAATTGTAGTAATGCTATGGTATCTTCTCTGCATTTTTGCTGGGTGGGGTCTGCCAGCAGAATGTCATCTACATAAAGTAAAATCTGGCTGCCTTTCGGTGGGATAAATCCCACCAGGTTACTTGCCATTTCCTGTGCGAATATTGTTGGACTCTCACAATATCCCTGTGGTAGTCACTTATATGTATACCTTTTCCCCTGAAATGTAAATGCAAACCAATGTTGGCTGTCAGGGTGTATAGGTATTGAGAAAAACGCATTGCTAATATCTACCACAGAAAAATACTTCTGTTGAGGTTTCAAATAATTTAATAAGGTGTGTGGATCTGGCACCGTAGGTGCTCTAGGTATAACTGCATCATTTACAGCTTGTAAATCTTGGACCATACGCCATTCTCCATTTGCTTTCCTAACAGGAAATAAGGGTGTATTACATGGTGAATCGGGAGATTCTATCAATACTCCTTCCTTAAGTAAGGCTGCTATTATAGGTTCATAGGTTCGTACTAGGCTATCTGCCCTAGGGCATTTATAAGCCTAGCCAGAGTGTGTGTGGCTTTCACCACCCCTTAGGATGAGAATACTACACCCATTTAGGGTTTAGTTTACTGTGCCTCTGTCTAGTAGTGACACAGAGATGACCCCTGGGGTAAACCTACGATCTCCCATCCACTCGTCAAGATTTCTCTTGAAGAGAGCTAGTGAGGGGCTCTGCCTAACATGGACTGGGATTCTGTTCCAGAGTGTAGGGAGCCTCTGGGTTATGAATCTGTCCCTCCAGCATGTCCTATTTATTTCTGTGTTGAGGTTCAAATCTCTTGCTCTCGTGGCTCTGATGGATTTGGATTTTCTGAGGTGGAGCATGTCCATTAATTCCGGATTGGACATGGCCTTGTACGTCAGGCATAGATCACCTCTGAGTAGGCGGTATGCGACTGAATAGAGCTGGAGTTTCTTCAGCCAGGCAGCATATGACATATGTTTGAGACCCTTTATCCTCTTGGTGAGGAACTTTTGGGGTCTTTTCAACTGCTGCAGGTGTCGGGTAAGATACATCCCAAATGGGGCATTGTACTCAATCATGCGCCTGATAAGAGAAGACTACAGGGGTGCAATGACCTCTCTTGATCTAGATGTGAATCCCTTCATGATAAGGTGGGCAATATAGAAGGTCTTCCTAACCACTTTGGCAATGTGAGTGTCAAATGAGAGGTTACTGTCAACTTGGGTCCCTAGGTCCCTGATTACCTCTTCCGTACTTAATGGATTATCACCTATGTGGTAATTTGTGGGTACCTTGTTTTTTCCAAAGGGTATGACTATACATTTTTTGGCGTTCAGCTTAAGGCCATGGCTCTGGCACCAATTATCCATTTCTATGAGGCCTCTCTGAAGGATGCTAGTGTCCGCTGGAGTATCAATTATGGCGCCCAGTTTGCAGTCATCTGCGAACTTTGTCAGCCACAATCCTCCTATGTTTGCCTGCACCTCAGAAAAATAAATGCTGAACAAGAGGGGTCCCAGGACTGAGCCCTGTGGGACACCGCTTGTGACCGGCTTAGAGTCTGACATGGCTCCAGCAACTCTGACCCTGTGGTTTCTGTCCTTGAGCCAGTTTGCAACCCATCTTGTGACATATGGGTTCACATTTAAGCTGGTGAGTTTGTCTATGATGCCCGAGTGGGGTATTGTGTCGAAGGCTTTTGCAAGGTCAAGGTAGGCTGTGTGAACTGCCTTACCCTCATCAATGGCCTTAGTGACTGTTTCAAAAAAGTCAACCAAGTTCAAAAGGCAGGATCTGCCCTTGACAAAGCCAAATTGGGTAGGATCCAATGTCTGTAGGTCCCCAATGTCTTTGTTTATGAGTTTCATAATGATCCTTTCCATAGCTTTGCAGACCAGGCTCGCCAAGCTTATGGGGCGGTAATTTCCAGGGTCCGTAGAAGCACCGCCTTTGTGGAGTGGGACCACTGTTGCCGTACGCCACTCTTTGGGTACGTATCCTGTAGTAAGGCTAAGATTAAACAGCAGCCTTATGTGTGGGTTTAGTTCCTCATGGAGTTTGTGTAGCACACAGCCCAGGACACCGTCCGTTCCCATTGATGCTGTGTTTTTAGCTTTAGAGAGGGTGGCTCTCACCTGGGCATCTGAGATGTTAGGGAGGCTACACTCTGCTGGGATAGATATTTCTCCTTTTGGGGGGGAGGGGGAGGAGAAATTTGCACTGAACCTGTCTGCCAGAATGTTGGCAATGTCTGTGGGTTCAGTGTATTTTGTGTCATTTTGGACTGACTCTGAGCATATCTGGGAGTTTCCACCCAGGTTTCTAACATAGCTAAAGAAGGCCTTGTGATTGTCTTTTGTGTCTTTTGCGATTTTTCCTCTCAAAGTTGGCCTTGGATGATTTTATGAGTGATCGTAGTTTTTTGCTAGTACTGATCAGAGATGCCTTCCCTTTTAGGGATTTTGCTCTGTCATGTAGTAGCTTCCTCCTCCTGTTGTAAAGTTTGTTAATGGCTGGGGTCCACCAGACCGGGCGCCTGCCTTTGGGGGAATGGGTCTTGGTTTTATTTGGGATTGCATGATCCATGCATTCTTGAAGGTGCCCATAGAAGGCATTTATAAAGGATTCAGCAGTGTGGGTTGTGGTTTCCACTGGCCCAGGGGCCTTGAAGGATACCACTTCAGTCTTAAGAAGTGTGAAGTTGGCTTTTGAGAAGTTCTTCACTGTGGTCTTTGTGCAGGGGGTGGGGGCGGGATGTGGATTTCCAGTGAGATTAATTTATGGTCTGATCTCACCAATGAGGGGTATACTTCCGGTGTGGAGCATTTTGTCCCCATGTTTGTGATGATCAGGTCTAGTATATTATCTCTTCTTGTGGGAATGGTGACTAGTTGTTCCATCGCATTTGAGTTTATGAATTCTAGGAACCTTTGGGCTAGGGTGTTGGGGCTTGAGTAATGTTCCCAGTCTATGTTTGGGTAGTTGAAGTCTCCCAATATGATGGTATTTGGAGAAACATTCATACTCTCCAGTGTCTTCAGGAAGGCTGTGTGGGGTTCCTGAGTTTGAGAGGGTGGTCTGTAGCATGCTACAAACTTTAGGGCAGTTTTGCCTATGGTTAGTTGCACCTGGATGGTCTCTGATGCTTCGTGCATTGCCACTAACCTGGAGGTGTGGGTATCTTTGATAAATATGGATACTCCCCCTCCTTTTGTGGTTCGGTCCAAGTTTTGGGGCCGGAAAGCATGATATGAGGTAAAACCTGGTAGTGCTGGGGTGCTCTCAGGAGCCTTGAACCAGGTTTCAGTCACTGCACAGACATCGATGTTCTCCATACTGAGGAGGGCTTCGAGAGCGTGCATCTTGAGGTTTACACTTCTGGCATTGAGCAGCATTACCCTTAGTTTTTTTCCACTTGTGTTTGCTAGGGAGTTAGGTTTGTCATTTGAGCCTTGCCTAAAAAAGGCACTATGGGGGTGGCAAGAGCCTTGGCCAATATCCGGAAGCCCGGGGGTGACAGGTAAGCCATCCCTTGCGAAGCAGCGTGGCTTGTCAAGCATGTCATCCCAAGCAGACAGACATTGGATCCCCTTAGAATGACACCAGTAATTAAGCCAATTGTTAAAACTGATCATTTTGTTTTTGTACTGTGGCATCATTCTTGGTGAGGGTAAGATGCTGCTCAGGGTCAGGGTCATACCGGCCTGGGCTACATGATCAGAGAGCTCCTCTATGTCTCTTTTCATGTAGTCCAGGGAGGTACATCTCAGGTCGTTCACACCGGCATGGACAATGACTGAGTCATATTTGTACTTGCTGTGGAGTGACCTGAGTGCTTGTGTTATGTGGCGGATTCTAACGCCCGACAGGCAGCTTACTGTAACCTTTTCCTTGTTCAGACTGGTGAGTGGGACGTCAGTGTGTCTGACTATGGAGTCACCTATTACAAGTGTGACTGGCATGTTGTTTGGCCTTAAGGGCTGTGACTGTTTAGCACACTGACTTTGTGAACTATGTGTTGCATGTGCTATGTCTTGAGGTAGTGGTCGCTTGGGTGTCTGCTTTGGAGGCCTCTGTTGTTTTGGTAGATTTTTAAACAGAGCCTCCGAGTATGTTTTTGTGTGTTTATGTGTTTGGTTTGCAGTTATGATAGGTCTATGTGAGACTTCTCCTCCTGACTGGTTTTGCCAGTACTGAGTTGAGAGAACTCAGCCTCCAGTTTGGCTATATAGTTGCATCTCTCACATATATTTGTATTTGTTGGGAGTAGGAGAGGGTTGTCTGTGTACATGAGGCAATTGTAACATTGCCTCAAGATTCCCAGATTCACCAGCTGAACAGGAGAGGACGCCAGCAACTGACCCTTCGACATGCTAGAATAGTGTAAAAGATTGCTGTGTAACTGAGTCAGAAAGGACCTATAGGGAAATGGGTACTCAAGGGAATTTAGGTGAATGAAGTACTTTCTTTTGTTTAAGAGTGTTTTACCTGTATACAAATGCTTTAGGAGCAAGTGCTGGGTTTTTCAGATAGAGAATAGGCTGTTTTGATTGCAAGTAGAGCAGTTCTAAGGGAAAATTTGAAGAGCACACTTTATGGAGCCAGAAATAGCAGGGGGTTGAAATGAGCCAGGAATTGACCCAAAATGGCCAATAAACTACAGGTTGCTGGGCTGGAACCACTCCTCTAGGGACAAATAGGTTGCTCAGTGCTCCCCACTCCCACTGGTGAACAAAGAAGCTTCCTCTTATCCAAATAAGGATATGGATAGCACAGGAACTGTGACAAAAGCCCAGAGATCAGCAAAATCTGAAGACTGGACTATTCTAGTTCAGTAAGGCGGGAAAACAAGGATATATTTTTTTTTTTTTTTTTTTTTTTTTTACAGAGACAGAAGAAAAAGATACAGTAGCAAACAGTAAATGCTATAAAATGGCTAGCGCACTTGAGTGTGTTAGCCTAACAGTTAAATTAAACAAAAAATAACTTTTTAAAGTGCAAACAGTTTAGAATCAACACAGGTACAGTATAAACAATATGCAGAGCTGTTTTTTAGGCGAAATGCAGTCGAGATACAGTAATTAAAACGAAAGCCAGAAAAAATACTTAAAAATCAAGGAAAGTCACTTTTTCACTCTCTGCTGCTTGTAGAACTCTGCAGGACACCACGAGGAGCTGTGCTAAGTCGTATAACCGTATTATAGGTTTGATTCCTACTTCTGCATCCTTTCTTAAGGGATACTGTCTCTTTTGAGGTCTAAATGCTGACTTTGGCGTAATAGTGATTGGTCCTGCTGTACGAATAAGTCTTACATCTGATTTCCCTGTTGACCAGAGAGTCTCTGGTATGCCTTGTAAGGCTTTTTTCTCTTCATCTAGTAAGAGTGCTACTCAGCTGTCCTCACTTGCCTGCAAGTGCACAGCTGGGTGTGTCTGTGTTATCCAATTCAACTTCTGCTTTTGTACTCCCTGTTCTGAAAGTTTTAATTCTGTCTGTTTTTCCCACCTTGTGACTTTTTCTCCTAGGTCTGCCCACCTCACATTCTTATCTTTAGTCAAACTGACATGTGGTAATCGATTAGATTTGTAAAGTGCTAGGAATTCCTGGGGCAATGAACAGCTAACTACACTGTTTCCTTCTGTGTCCCAGTACAGATTACGTAATACTAATCTGTTAGCATGGTTTTTAAACAGTTCTTGCTCATATTCTTTATCTAGTCCTGGTTTGCTACAGTAATATAGAGTACAATGCAACAAATGTTGTTTATCAGTGTCAAGGGAGGGTATTTACTGATGGCTACGTTCATCAGTTCTTCGGTTACTGCCCCTGGACCAGTCGTAACCAAGTCCTGGCTGTACCAATAAAATGTTTTACCCTCCGGTCACACCACAAAAGTATCCATTTGTCACTGTGCTTCCATACTCTGCATAGTTGGAACTACTGCTATGCCAAATATCTGCATAAGGTCTCTGCCCAAAAGATTTACTGGGCATTTTGCAGAAACAACAATTTAGCTTTTTTGGGTCATCCTTGAAACAGGGTCAGTTATTGCTATGTTGTGGGAGAGTGGCTCCTGATACAGCTGTCCATTTGCTGCTTTCACTAATATGTAATCAAGTGATTCTGAATTTTTTGGTAGTTTGGAAGGATGTATCAGGGTCCATGAAGCCTGAGTCACACAGGAATTTAACTTCCCTCCCCTCTACCAGAAGTGTAACTTCCGGTTTTGTGTCTGCTAAGTAGAGCTCTAGGCTCAATAATGCCAAGTCTAAAATTTCATTTTCTTCACCATCAGTGATTTCTTGTACTTCCTCTATTTCTTCTATTACATTCTCTACTCCTTCTATCACATTTGCATTTGTCTTTTCTTGATTATTCCCTTCTAGTGATTCTTGACTATCATATAGTCAGTCCTCACCCTCCTTGTCTTCCGTGGTTACCTATTTATTTTGCCTGCAATCCCTTGCTAAATGTCCCTTTTATCCGCATTTACAACATTCACCCCTTTTCTTTTTCTCTTCAAACTCTTTTGATCACTTATCAGATTATTTGTTTCCCTGGGCATTTTTCTTACCCTTTTTTCCAGACTGTACTTCTGCTCCGTCTTCTACTGCAAATACTTCAGTTTTCTTTTTCTTTTTGCTATTAAAATGCCTTTCAGCATGTCTTGCATATTCAAGTAATGACTGTAATCTACTTGTATGATGATCTACCATGTGCTTTGTAATAAAACTACTTATAGGTGCAATACTACCCTTCAAAAATGCATTCTTTAATTGCTGCTCATATGGGGAATCATGTGTTTGGTCTTCCGGTACCTGCATTCCACAATGGTTATTAAAACACTCTAATAATCTGGCATAATATTTATCAACAGTTTCACCTTCTTGTTGGATGCATTGATTAATGCAAGTCCAGTCAGCCCTAGGCTTTCATTTCTCAGAGATTTGGTCTGTCAGACCTTTCACTCTGTTATCCAGTTCTGTGTTACTATGTGGGAGTGGCCTATGTTCTGCGTCACGGGGATTCCAGTCGCCACTGATCATGTGCCAATCTGGACCTACGATTTGTCTGACTACTTTTTTTACTTTCTCTCCATTTAAATGGTAACTTAACCTCATGCTCTGTAAGTCTTCTAAGAATTTTCTAAAATTAACTTTTGGATGGGGAATTCCCCCTGTGGCTTTCCGGATGTCTTCCGGTGTCCACGGTCTATATACTAGAAGAGTTGGGTCCTGTCCTGCCTGTGGATTTGGTACTTCTATGAGTGGACATATCTCTTCTTCACTCATAGCTTGTGAATTTTTATTTATTTCATATAATTCAATGTCCCCTCTTTAGTTGCGCGTTCGAGACCTAGTCTCGACAGGATCTCTGACACACGGTTTTGATTTCGCAGGGACAGTTGGGTATAGCGGAGGTGGATCTGCTTGTCCAATCACTTCATATTCTGGTAAGGGGAGTGGAGGGGGCAGAGGGGCCGATGCTATTACCAAGTTATTGTCTTCTTTATCTAAAAACATTGCTTTTGAATTTTTATTCTTTTGCTCCCTGCGGTTTGCTTCCTCAAGCCACCTGTGTGCCTGAGGAACTCCCAATTGACGTTGCTTTTTTACCTGACCTTTTGCGTCTGTTTTAAGTTGTTTGACAAGTTTGATAAGTGAAGGTTTATCTAATTTGCAATCAAATTTGTATTTATTAACCCATTTTGTATAGTACCTAACGTTATCGACACACTGTAATTACATATATTTCGCGTCTTCGGTTAATGGCGGATCTCGGGATCTTTTTGTGCACTTATTTCCATGTTGTCTTAACTTAGTTAGAAATTGTTACGTAACCCTTCTTATCACATGGTACCATGATTTTCTCTTTTTCACAGTTTATCTAGAATAACTGCCTACCTATCCTGTTTCCCTGATCTATGACAAGACAGCAATCTTTTTTGTCCCTGATTTTATATAAAATCTCCCTGATAAAAACAAATACTGTAACAAGTCCCTGATCTGAAACAAAGAAAAGGTAAATTCCTCCTTACCTGAGCCTCCGTGATTGATCATCTCACTGGAACCGTTGACTCGTCCTCCAATCGCAGATCAGAAACGGTGGCTGGCCTCTTTTGAATGACAATTCAGTCGGAGGTCTTTCAGAGCAGAAGAACCGATGTGGCCTCTTCCCTGTATGGTTTCATGCCACTGGGCCCATCTGACCTGAGCTAGAGCGAGAGTTTTCCGGCTCGAAGGACCAATCTGTCAAAGGAAAAATAAACTTCAAAAATTATCAATACACGGCAGGTTCAGGTTAAGGCACTTTAATCTTGCAGCAAGGAGACAAAAACGCGCTAATACAGAGTTTGTCTAACTAAAATCAGGAAGTAAGTTCATCTTTATACACTTTCTAACAAGACATTGCCTACCTAGCTGACGTAACAGATCACAAGTTTTAACATCATCATTACATAGCAGCTGTTTGCCCATGATTTTCTGCTTGCACTATCAATTTTATGAAAAACTTCCTAAGAAAAACAATGTGGCCTTGGTGACCACCGGTTAGCTACAGCTTCCCACTATGTTATGTTACCATTCAAGGTACTATAGCTAATTCGAGCACAAAGCAAGTACAGATTCTTCAAGCAGTCTTTTGTTTCATGTATCTCTTCTTTTCCGCAGCTGTGCATGTTCTCATAACACGATCAGAGCTGATTGTTCATATTCAATCATATTATAAAAAACAGTATTGTTCTGTTCATACACTATTCATATATTTTCCTGACCTAGCAGATAATCACCTGCTTCTCAATACATTTCCAAAAGGCATAAGCATGAATTTTGCTGTGCTAGCAAATACTAGGTCAGGGTGCATCTTGCAGTTTCAGAAAGCATACTGTGGTTTGAAAAATCATCTTATAATTTCATACAGAATTAAGCTGTACAGAAAATAAAATGAAAATGTATTAACCCTTTTAGCTTCTAATAAGCATTCGATATATATAAAAATAAATATTTTCTGACACGCCTCCAGGTGCATCTGCAGTTAACTCCCACTGAAGTCTCTAGGTGTCAAATATTGCTTGTTCATATTTGCATGAATAATTCAATACCCATGCAATGTATACATTTTTAAAATATTTCATCTTAAAGCTTACACAATGGCAAACACAACTGCATTAATATTTGACCTCTGTCTAGTGCAGGTACATAGATATTAACTGTTGTTTCTATGATATTAATTTATATAGATATAATTTTCACATTTTTTTAAATATCTCAACAACCAAGTAACACAGACAGAACTCCTTAGTCTCATATGAAAGCTCTCAGATAGATGAATAAAATGTTCCTGACAGTATGTGTATAACTTGAGTGGTTGCTGAGATATTGTAAGTTGTTTACAAAACATTACAAGTGTAATTTTTACTGTGTTTACTGCGACTTATAAAATTATGTTTACATGCTAGAACCTAAAGAATACTACCACTATAAAAATAGTTTGTGCTGAAGAGTTTGCCATTTATGCTACTTTCATAACA
The DNA here is from genome assembly GCF_019279795.1 of Protopterus annectens. Lineage (NCBI taxonomy): Eukaryota > Metazoa > Chordata > Ceratodontiformes > Protopteridae > Protopterus > Protopterus annectens. The sequence continues at coordinate 286,023,699 of NC_056731.1, forward strand.
CCTATGGTTCTAGAGATATGGACATATGTTTGAAATGTGAGGACAATTTCATTCTGTCAAAAGGTTTAGGCTCCGCCCATTGGAAGTTACAGTGCAGACTTCCTGAGCTCCATTGGAGTGAATGAGTTAAGCGTTAAATAGAACTGTCAACTCTTAATCACAAAGGAATACATGTGATTAAAACTAAGAGGCACTGTTACCTCCACCACCGATCAAGATATGCAAGTAGAACTAGACACTGTACACTTTTGATGCCCTGATAGCATGTCAAGTTTAGTGTAAATAAATGATTTGGAAAAAAATACTGGGCACTTTGAGTGTAAAACTGATGATACTGCATGCAGACACCATAGTAAGGGACCTAGCACACAGTTTAAATACCTGTGGTAGTTATAAAGGCATGTGAGATATCTTGTTTTATGCTCTTTATAGAACATATCAGGATAATCAAAAAAAGCAATTTTGCCACTGTAAATTGTTTTGTAGAAGAAATGCAGCTTTTGGTTACAAAGAAAATAGTGCAGCTACATTTATGTTACACAAGTTAAGGGAATTCTCTCTGTACTTAGTCTCAGATAGTCTTAAGTAATGATATGTTCATTGTCTTCACGACAATGTTGGACTCCTGGATCATGGAGCTTCCAGGACTGACAGTTTGGTAGATCTGCTATGAAAAAAAAATAAATTATAGGAAAAAGTGAGAATTTAATAGCACATTGGCAACCTAGATTGTAGGGAAAGAAAATACTAATCCTAGTTATACAATGCATGCCTCCATTGCCTTTTTAAAAAATCATTAGATCATTTTATGGGAAAGAAGAAATACAGTCAAGCTTCTAGCAGGTCAGTAGAGCACAAGCGAGATTCTCAAACTTAGGACCTTATGAACATTGAGAAGATTACTGAAAGCAAATCAGATTTTTTTATTCAGTTCTGATTTGCCTGCCTGCACAAATTATATTGGTCAGAGAAAATAATATGAAGAGGGAGCTGAAACATTTTGGCTGGGATTATCATAAGAATCCAGTAGCCCAGATTTAAAACAGAAAGGGGTATAGGTGTGTCACATTGGGTGGTATCACTATAAATTTTATATACCACAGAAGTATTAACCACTTTTCAAATATGGGAAAGAAGTATGCAAAAAAAAGAAAAAAAGTAACAACATAAGCAATAATGGCAAACATTTTCTGAGCAAGGAGACAAAAGGACAGGTTCCAAATGAAATTATTTTCTTCCAGCTTGCACAGGTCTGAAAAATAACTACACAATTTCATTTGGACTACATGCTACTAAGGAATAATGCAGATCTACACTTTATTCCATAAAAACGATTTGCCTTGCCACCCCAAAATTGATGGTAAATATAAACCGGCATATCTCACCCATTAAGAAATTGTTTGTATGGTTCACCCTATTGACTTCAGTGGGTTAGTTTGGCTTTAGTTGGAGCTCTTCTACATATCAACAGTGAAACTGCAGTCACTATATTGGGCCTGCCCATATGCTATCAGTAATACTGTGACATACAGAAGGAGCACTATGCAATGCTAAGGTACTGTTCATTTGAACCAGGTGATGGCTGCACACATATGCAATGTTGTTTATTTATTTATTTGCAGTTGCAGTTGTTTAACCAGGATAGTCCATTGGGCCTGAAGAACCCATTTTCAATGGAGTTGTTGCAGTTATAGTCATCCCTTTGTAGACAAGAAACAACGCCAAAAGTATTTTACAACTGTAAATGGTCCAAGCTATGGCTGTGCACCCACCACATCATGCTGTCCAAATTGTTTAAATATTACTACTGCATACAAAGCAGAGTTTTTTCTGTCTTGCATACGTAGCTCAGATGAAATGCAGGTCGTATAGTGAGGATGGCTATGTTTGGTGGATGTCAGAGGCTACACGTCAGGATCAGCTAGCTTCAGACTACACCATGTATAGGTAATGAAGTTCACTGACATAGAGTGTATCTGAATTCCATTATTTGCCCTTGACTTAGTGTGCCTTAAATGCAGCAATGATCATGGTACAGACTTGAGCATTATGTAAGCTTATTCCAACCTTATGGGCAGGTAGAGAAGTAGGTTAAGGGTAGTATTGCCTAACAGTAGAGGCCCACTGCATTCCTTCTGCTGATCTTTCCAAATCTGTTCCTTAATTGCCTCATTGATTTCAGTTCATGTATGCATCTGGGGCAAGAGAGTTAGCCACCCCAGAAACAGCTTTAGATAATGGAATCTGACTAAATAAATGTAAAAAGGAATTGTGTGTAAAGTAGGATAATCAGAAAAGGCTTGCAAATATTAAAATATTATCAAACTAGTAATTTGGCTGATTTGGTAAAACCTTGCCCTAATATTTACTTTGCATCTGTTGCCATTGTTGCTTTCTGTGAATATGAATAAACAAACAGGTTTAATTTTCTCAGTACTAAACGGTGCCTTATGCTCTAAAACAGAACAAATGTTAGTTTTAAGCACATCATTAAAACAGAAAAGGCTGTATGTACTACCTGTTTTTAATGACATAAATGTTTTTTAAAATAATGGTTGAATGGGGCCCCCCCATACACAGCCATCACCCGTGCAGCTATTCCAGTCTCCCATTACTTGGCTATTTCACCTCATTTACCATAAACACTGTAATGTGCATACAGCTTTACTTCTACAATGATTATTTAGATTTCATTTAAAACTTTTATTTTACATTTTATAGCTCAAACACTAATAGACATCTGCTAAAAAAGCAATACAGGCTCACAATGAAAATAGACTAACATTAAAACTTCTCTGAACCTGAAACTCATATTCATTGAAACAGCATTCAAACCCACATAAAAAAAATGCTTCTGCCTAGTGGAGGATAAAGATTACCTTTAGGCTGTTTTCAAATCATAGGCCCCTTGGACATGAAACATACTATACATGTGTTCTTTGATACACCTTCCTGACTGTATTAAATTATATTCCTTCTATAATACAACACACTTGTTAAAGCGAGTTTTAAATTTATTGTTTTGAACATTTTTCCAGTAAGCAATGAAACAAAATGCAAGGACCAATAATGACAAAATTGCCCAATTCAGAACATTTCCATCATAAAAGTCTACTCAAATTTCTATAATCCACCAGTATCAGTAAATGTACTCTCTGCAGAAGTAAAAGTCATCTAAATAATTCCACATTAAAGAGATCTGCAACTAATGAAGAGGTTGCTGCTAGCAAACAGCTTTATATTTCATTGTTTCATCTACAAATAAAGTGCCTGTTGCCCTTGAGGAATACATTGCCTACGTTACATTAAAAAAATGATAAGCTAGTAATATGGCAATGGGGAATGGATGGCAAACTGATAACAGGTTCATAGTTACTAGGTATCTCCATCAAAGAGGACATTCACAGGACTGCAACATCCACCCCCTTTGAAAGTGCAACAGAATACAGTATCAGCAATACATCTACATACTGTAGAACCCACAGCCTTCTGCATCAAAAGCAAGTATTCTACATGTTGTGCTACTAACAGCAAACACAAACAGCCTTGGCATAAGCACCACTAAACGTTTGTCCCCCTGAAGAACTATGCAACGCAAGAAATCTGGAAAAAGCCAAAATTTATTCGGGGGGGGGGGGGGGGACAAAGGCCCAAAACCAGGGACACATTTTAAACATTGCTTGTATTATCTTAGAAAAGTTGCTAGAATAAAATGTTGTGTTACCATGCATTTTCTGAAAGCCAGGAAGACTGAAACTTAAATGGCTATCATTATTTACTATGGACTTAACTCCTTGAACCACACTTGTGGTAAGGGTAGAGAATTTAGGCTCTTGCTCCTTGTACCTAAGGTACATGGTTTGAGTGTGAGTAACTCTAACCACCAGTTATACCTAACTGGGGCATTTCACACACACACACACACACACACACACACACACACACACACACACACACATGCGCTTAAGTACAAGCTTGCTTAACACACAAGTACAGGCTTGCTTAACACACAGACACATACACCCTTAAGTACAAGATTGCTTAACACACACACACTCACACCCTTAAGTACAAGCTTGCTTAACACACACACCCTTAAGTACAAGCTTGTTTAACACACATACACACACCCTTAAGTACAAGCTTGCTTAACACACACACACATTCTTAAGTACAAGCTTGCTTAACACACACCTGCCGTTTCAGCTTAATTCATAAGCAACTGCCACTGCCGTTCAGACATGAAGCAATGGAGTACACACACACACTTAAGGACAAGACTGCCATGCCATTTCAGCTTAACAGAACTAATTCAAATCAGCTTAACAGAATTAAGTACTTTAAATCTGCCATTTCCCAGTCTTTTTTTTTTTTTTGCCTTACCTGGAAGGATGTGCTATGCTCTGCCTGAATAACCCATCCAAGTCTGAAGCAAGTTATATTATGGTTTGGCATTCTGATAGGCTGTCTGTCTGCCTCCATACACTGACATCATCACGCATGCCCTGCACGTGATGATGTCAGCAGCAAATTCGTCAAAAAAAAAAAAAAAACCTGGGAAATTCAGAAATTAAAGGGGCCACTTAAGAATTCTTGGCAACCCAATATTTTGCCCTTAAAACTGGTATTTACTGAGGAATTCAGTACAGTTGAGAGGTATGGTGATCATACCACGGCATTTTTTTAGTACATCACTATATCTATGTTATTACACTGTATTCCAAGAAGTATGCACCTCACTAGAAATCTTAACATCTCACAGTTCTCTTTTGTTACCATTTATTTAAATATAAATGCATTTAATTAGTTACCGATTTACAGCATACTTGTCTGACTGAGTGACTGATTGTGATGCAGTCTGTGTCAATTTATGTGATGAAATTTGCTGCAGACAACAGAAAACATACCTATCCACTACAAGTTGTTTATCCTCTCTACTGCATCATCATCATATATATAATTGGCTCCTTACACAGTGTGAGCCATTACATGAGTCAAAAATACCTGTCGACTAGTCAGTGTACAAGAAATATAAATGCTAGTTTATTAACCTTAACAAATGTAGTTCATTTTTTTAATCAGAAATCGCAGTTTACATGATGAGAACATAACTACTGCAAAAAGCAACACCAAGAAAATATTTTTGCACTTTATCTTTAAAAGCAAATCATTCATATAATATTAAAAGTGACCATGTCAATATTCTATAAGATCTATTACTTTGTTCATGTAGCCATTCTGTAAAGCAGCTGATAACTTTCTGTATAGAAAGTGGTATTTTTCATATGGCAATTTATTTTTTGATCATTTTTTGTACTGCTCACTCCATGTCGTAAAAGGATGAAGCCATGCCAACAACTCAAAGTCAAGTTTGGGTACTGGCCTTGGCACTTGAGGAGCCAGCCATTGAGGGAAAGCAATGAAGAGGAGTAGGCATGCATACCTCTCCCAATTGAAAGTTGAGGCTTGTGTTGTGGGACCACTTCTTATATTAGTGAATCTTTATGGGAGACCAAGGATCTAGCAGGGGCGGTCTAACTGAAGAGGGAAGGAAAGGTGGTCTGAGGGGTTTTGTCACTTGTAGAAGTAGATTATCATCTCACACTGCATCTCTTGCACACCCTACCTCTGACCTCCGTGAATAACAAAACTCCGCCGATGACTGTCTGGATGACGGCTGTGCCTTTACTGGCTCACACTGTGTAAGGAGCCAATTATATATATATATATATATATATATATATATATATAGAGAGAGAGAGAGAGAGAGAGCCTTTTTTATACCCTAGAATTTTGATTGTGTACATTCATTCCTCATCATAATGGCTAGATCTGATTAAGACACAGCCATCATCTAGGCAGCCAATGTGGATTGTTCCTTTTTCTGGTCGTAACCACATCATTAAAACAGAAAAGGCTGATGTGTATGCTTGCATCTAAAAAGGTTCAAAACACCTTGCTTTTTGAGTATATGCATTCCTAAATGTGCTTCATGAAGGCTGACGTGTATATCTAGGATAGATGAATCCGCTTTAGCTGCTCACTCCCACATTCCACTATTGGATCCTTCAATGTCTGGGCTGCTAGATGATTCCAGGTCATCTGGATTTCAATAAGGACTTTATTCCTCTGTTCTTCAGACCTAAGACAGACCCATTAAATGAATTATGTTTAAAGCAACTGGCATGAGAAACTGACAGAGTAGTCAGATACGGGACATGGTAAAGTTGAAAAAGTGAGATAATGCCTCCATCAGACTAGCAGAAAAATATGCTCAGTCAGGTCTACTTTGTTTCATTGAAAGCTAATTTCACTGAATTTGAATTCACCCTGACCAAATTGCTGAAAGCTCAAATTACTGAAAACTCATTTCACTGAATCTCATTTCACTGAAGTGAAGTACTGGCACTGTGTAGAGTACTGTAAGGCAAGTAAAAGGTATATGCCCTTTTCCCCACTGTAATGCGATCCTGGAGTTAGTATATATAGTTGGGGGGGTGGGGGCACAGCCCTCCACACTGGGGGTGAGGGGGCATAGCCCCCCATCTAGTTTGGCTTTATATTATATTTCACTAAAAGCTTCAAAACAATACATTTTAAACCATATACATGCATACTTACAACACCAGTGACTAACTCTTTCCAGAAGACAATATATACCCAAACTAAGTAGTTCGGCTTTATATTATATCTCACTGAAAGCTTCAAAACAATACATTTTAAACCATAGACATGCATACTTACAACACCAATGACTAACTCTTTCCAGAAGACAAAATAAACCCAAACTAAGTGGAGGGCTACACCTCTCACACCCCCCAATGTGGGGGGGGGCTGTGCCCCCCAACTATATATATTGACTCCAGGATCACACTACAGTGGGGACAAGGGCATATACCTTTTACTTGGCTTACAGTACTCTACACAGTGCCAGCACTTCACTTCAGTGAAATGAGATTCAGTGAAATTAGTTTTCCGTAATTTGAGCTTGCAGCAATTTGGTCAGGGTGAATTGAAATTCAGTGAAATGAGCTTTCAATGAAACTAAGTAGACCCGCTCAATCTGTTCTTAAATTGCATTCTTACTGACATCAGGTAATTGATGTAGCTAATTATATTTGTTGCATAGAGTCCTATATCTATTACTTCTAACTTAGAATACAAGGCATTAATATAATGTGCAGCAGCAGTTTGGCCAGAAGTATTGTGAGCTATTTTTGTACCCAGTGCTGTTACCTGATCTAGCACCCATTCAAAAAAACAAAAAATACTCTTCTGTTTCTACTTGAAGCAGAAAGGAAGAAAAGCTTTTTTCTACTTTTAAATAATAGAAACAGCTGCAGTTTGTAACCCACAAAGAGTGTGACAGCACTCAATGTTAACCACAAATGCAATACCGTCATGTAAGTGCCGGTATTCACTGAAGCACAACTGGGATCAGCTGATCATGCCTCCTAACACTTTGCACCTGCGGTGACTGCCCCTTTGCCCTACCCTCCAGCTTTGCTACTAAGATAATCTAAGGGAGTTCTTTGATGTTGAGTCTAAAGGAAAAGGCAGAGTGTAACACCCCTTCCCCAATAGTATTATTATTTCACCCTGTATGAAATCAGTTAACATTATTTCCATAAGGAAGGGATCCCCCATTTCTATGAGGCTAGATGATGAGGAAGCCTTACAATGTAAATTTTAAGACAGGTATTAATTATTCAACATTTATTTTATCACTAAAAAATGACTGTAGTCAGTCACTGTACCTGTTACATGGAGACTGAGTTGTGCTAGTAGCTTGGTCAATACAGGGTCAGATTTGAAAAGGACTTGGGCATGAAGTAACACAGCTGAACACTTAATCCATACCTGACAACAAGAGTCTAAAACATAGAGATCTGATGGCCTCCATTCAGTGTATGCTAATGAGAACTGGTTGAGCCTTACTCCTGATTCCAAAAAGAGAAATCGGGTTACTTTGATGACACTGTTCAGCGTTCACCAAAGTACAGGGCCGAAACAATAGAGAAGCCCACTGACATAAATAGACTGTTTTGGTAAAGCAGAAGCTATGCCTTTGTGTGGGGCTATACAGCCAGTAGCTGGTGGGAAATCAGACAGACTATAGTACTGAGTTCCGCATACCGATAGAGCTGTACTGAACTGTCTGGGATCTCAAGGGGGAGGAGAGAAGGATCACAAACAGGTGGCAAGCTGTTGCTGGACTCCAGTGGGAATGAGTACTAGTGCTATTTAAATAAAAAACAGAGGGCTACATCACTTGCAGAAGAGATGCAACCCCTCTATTTCTTTGTTGGGCTGGACAGAGAGAATGCAGGTCTTATGGCTGTGATGGCCACCAAGCTTGCATTTATCAGTCTGACCTTCAGGTGGAGCTCCAGCACTGAGCAGCCTCATGGCTGCGCTGTTTCACTTATATGTTAGCACTTGTGCTGCAAGCAGGGGGATCTGCCATACAGGTGAATCTGTGGTACTGAAGAACTTCATCTGGACTCAATGAACCTACCAAGTCCTCAGGTATGTTTGTACTACACCAGGAACAGGTAATGAGATTCATTAACATAACATGTTACAGAATGCCATTACCTGTTTGTGGCATAGCAAGACTCCCTCTCATTTAGTACCTCAGCATTGTGAAGTACTGAATTGAGTGAATGCTGCCTGTGGGATAATGTTATGCCTCCAGGATGATTTCACCCCTTTGGGAAAAGTCACTTCAGAATAACGACTGCAACATAGCAGAGGCTGTCTTTTCTACTACTTTGAAGCTTTTGGAATCCAGTCATAGTCGTTCGTCTGTTACTAGAATGATGTCCAGAATATGTCAAGCTCAGGCAGCAAGCATGAGTCTGGCATGGAAAGATGGGTATTTTGTAACAGTACTGCTATTAGATTTTATTTTTATAAGCCCCTCTGCTAAATATTATCTCACTAGGATAGTAAGGGTATTAATATTTAAACTTTGGGTCAGATTCCAAAGTAATTTAGGCTACCCAATGCTTTTCTGGTTCACCTAAATATAGTAAATTCTGATTGAGGATCTCAACAATTACATTCATTGCATACTGTAAGGATGAATTACACAATTCCTCTTCTGTTTTTCTAAATGTTTTCCCCCTTAGTCAAGTGGTGTAACATATCAGTTTATAAGCTTTATTTAAATATGCATCCATGGCACAGCTATGAGCTCTACATGTAATGATGACAGTAGAACTGTAGGTTTTACATACAGTATGCCCATATGACTGAAGTACTATGGAAAACATACTGGGTGAGCTATAGTGTTGGCCGACAAGGATTTCTGTACCCAGAATTGCCCTTGTGGTGTTCTTATCTGTATGTCACAATCCATTTTGCATGCATTTCCTTTGCAATAAATGCAGTTATATTGCTGACATAAGGGAAGAGCACACTACCAAGGTGACTTCATATATTGGGCTTCCAGCAGTTTGCCAAAGTTCTTCTGAGTTTGCCAAAAAGTTTTGCAAAGTTTTTTCTGTATTTGTTGAAGTTCTCCTATGTTTGTGTACTTTCTTCTGAACTTATTTCCAATGATACGTGATACCTTTTGCTAAAGAACATTTGTTACTGCACTTGAGCTCAAAACCAATTTGTTTTACATTAAGAGGATTTTTCTGCACTCTGGTAGGAGCAGAGGGATGATTCAACCCATCCAAGTTGGGAACTGCTGGTGGAAGGCTTATTGTGTGTTTATCTGATTGGCCTGAGAGCTTAACTGTGTATGTCTTTCATCCTGCTGGTATAAAAGCAATGTGCAACACGGTTACCCATGCCTTGTATATAAGCAAATCTCTCTAGTTTAAAATCCTCTATAGGAAATGCTCTCCACTGACTTTCACAATTCATAGCTGCTTGAAGAGCGGCCAGTTTGTGCAAAGGGCAGCACCACTGCAGGCCATCTAATAGTATAATACTAAACACTGTCACTTAGACCTTTAAGTAACTCTGCCCTACTTCTTCCCATCTACTAAGGATCTGGTATAATGTATAGGCTCTTCCCTAACATCTCTGTTTCTGGCCTGGTAAAAGCAAGACCTTCTGACCTCCTGAGCTGATGTAAGGCAGATTTTAGAACTCCAAACACTACTGAGTTGTGTAATTATAGGGACCCATCAACATCCAGTGTCTGTTTAATTACTTACTTTGTATGTGTTGTTCTTCTGGGGTAGTTGACATCATATGTAGGGTACGTTTTATAGTATCATGACTGGTTTGTGCTACTTTACCACAGCTGTATAGTATTTGTCTATACACTTGCTATGAAGTTGGTAATGATCACCCTTCTTTTTTTCCTCCTTTAGCAGCACCCACATTCCACCATTCAACTTGTTCTACCTCTCTCTCTCTTCAGCAAATTCTCCTCTTATCCCTTATTTTCATGACTCATTTTCATGGCTTAAAATTACAGTGTCATCCTTGAAATATACTGAAACATTCATGGCTGAAAATTACTTTGACATCCTTGAAATACACTGCAATGTTTATACACATCCTTGACTACTTTTGTATTCTGAAAATTTCTATACTCTATGATGACCAACTCTCCTCCTGTCCTGTTACTGGCCATCTTTTTGTTATCTTGACTATGTTACCTTCACCAGCAAGTGTTGGCACTTCCAGCTAGGCCATGTTTCTATCTAGGTCTCTGACACTGCTAATCACTGCCCTGCCTCCTCTATCTTTAATTGCCTCATTCTAATTTAATCTTTTTACATTTCCCTCACCATTAGCCATGCCTTTAACTCCTACCTTTTCTTTTGTGTACTTCTGTCTCCTCATCCTGCTTTGCCTTACTTTATGTGTCTTTCTGTTCACTATAACATCTTCCTTTTCCCTACTTTCTTCATCATCTTAGGAGAATATCTCATAATAATCATGGTGCACTCACCAAACAACTCTCATGGCTGTTTTCTTTCCTGACTTCTAATTACATACACATCAATTCCTTTACCCCTATCCTCTCTACCCAGTTAGTTCCCAATACTTCTGCATCTTCCTCAATTTTCTGTTGCTCTGAACTTCTCTCTCATTCTGCCATGATCATTTTTATTACCTGTTATTCTGTACTGCTTCTTCACTGCAGAGGTCTCCTTCCATCTCTCCTTCCATCTCAGTTTAATGGCATAATCATTCTGTTAACTATTTCCATTCTTTGTTTCAACAACACTGTCCTCTAGTGTACTGAGAAGAGGTTTGCCCTACTGAATATAATTTGCATCCTGCTTAGACCACTAGACCACTAAGGATCCTGGTAAAAGCTTATATGGGTTTTAAACTAACAGTCTCATGGATTCCCATACTACTGTTCTGATGATTACCTTGAGCTGGCTCTACATAATGTCTCAGACCCACACGGACCAGCCAGTATATTAATTCCCTGTCTGCTGTACTACTCCTTGAGACAGCAGAGTCAGCAGTTAATCTGTATAATTATTTTGTTTCTGAGGCTTCTGTTTGTTGCTACAGCTAGTATTTTTGAGAGTAACAACATACTTCTCACACACTAGCCCAAGATTAACATGTTCTGGGACCTATTAATTACCTCTTCCATCAGGTCATTTGTTCTCATATGCATCACTAGGTTCATGTGGCACCTTCATTTTGTAAAGAATGTAGTTACTAAGTAGCCAGATCTGGAGAGGGATTGGCACATGATCACTTCTACTTCAATGAACCTCATTTTCTTCCTTCTTTGTCATTGCCTAATACCCCATGTGACTGAGTCCAAGTCACCAGAACCTTTTCTATTCAATGTATGTTAGATATAACTAATCTGAGCCTCCATACTGCTTTTTATGAACACAATTCCCATTTGATAAGTTCTTCTGTCCTGTTTTTATTCTCACCTTTCACTTCCAAATTCATTCTTCCTTTTCTGTGATTTATGCTCCCTCTTACCCAGTTGCCTCTTTTCTACTCATTTGTACACTACCTTCTCAACTGCAAAATGCCATTCCACTTGATTGCCATCATTATTGTCATCACCTACCAGCTCCATCATCTACTAGCCATCCTGCTGCCCCTCCACTCTCCTTCTTCCTCCTTCCCCATTCCTTTCCCAGACTACCTCAGCACAAATAGTAGTTGTGTCATTCCATTTCTTCTTCTCACTCAAACCACTGTACCTCTCATCCTACTGCCCTGTTTAGTTTTCCCTCTAATATATTCCCATCTCTGTTCCTTCCCTTGACTACCTCTGCTGAAGTCCTACTCTTCTCAACCTTTCCTACTATCACTCTTTACCATTTGGTCATATCTTTGTCATTATGCTGAGACCAATTAACAAGGTATTCTTGGGTACCATTCCACTGCATGGCCACCTGATCTCCCTCTGTACCTCCTGAATTCATGTTTTAAGCTCTTTGATCCTTTGATGCATTCTACCTCCTCAACCTTTATCAGCTAATATTCCACCCCACAGCCTAAACATGTATCTCACCATTCCATTTTCTACCCCACCCTTCAGCCCACTCTCTTCCTCCCTACAATTTCTTTTCCATCCGCTGACACTTTTTCTATGCACCACAGTTTGTAAACAGCCAATTTTCCTTCTCTTTTCTTTGCCCCATTGCCTAAATATCCGTCACTGACTCTCTTCTTATAAAATAAACAGGAGAGAAGGGGAAAGAGAAAATGTCACATCTTAAGCATACATCTCACCTTTAACTACAGTGTACCCAGTTTGTGTTAATAATAAACAACCTCTCCTTCTGTTAGTTAGGGCCCTTTCGAACTAGACCTTGTCATAGTACCTCCTTTTAGTTGAATGTGGAGTTAGTGGGTTGCTATCTTCCTGTGTCTGAGAAAGCGCATTACAGACAGCTCTTTGTCTGGGCTTAATTAACGAACATCAGCAACTAATCACAAAATAAGCTGCTTACAGTTAAGAAATAGACAGCAAAAGTTAATAAGTAATTTTCAGTTAAGGATTTGGGCCACATTTCATTTTATCAGTTCTGCTCAGCTCCAAAATATTCACTCTCATTGTATATTTACTTTAAAGATTTGGCAGGATATTCATTTTTTTAATATATTCTATGAAGCACTAAAAACAATTTTCAGTTTCATAGCATGTTAATGGTTCTTAGCTGCCCAATTTCATCTGTTGATTCTGTGCTAAGTATGGTTTGCAGCCTCACAGCACATTTCTTTGACAGATCTGACAGGGCCTGCAATTTCTTTAATGTGTTCTCTGCAGCACTATACTAACCTTTCATTCCCATGGCATGATGATGGTTTTAGATTCAGCAGTTTCTGTTAACAGTGTTCTCAGCTTATTTCCCCTGCTTCTTCACAACACAAATCTATTAATTCCCCTTACAACAGGTCATATCACAGCTATTCCAAAATCTCCCTTTAAGGTTCCTAATTTTAAATTCAAAGAGGTTTGAAAGAAATGTAATACACCTAAAACCATGCTTGACTTGTGTGAAATAACAGTACACTTACTAAACGTGTGACCTCTGTCTAATCACCATATGGTCAGTTAAGAATATACAAGGTAATTGATTTGCCATTAAACCTATGAACTGTTAAACAAAGTTCATGTTTCATTCATAGATTAAGTACAATGCTGGTCAAAATTTCAAGCTATTTTTTTTGGGAGAACTGGTACAGTCTGCAGTTTGTGTAACTCATTCATCCTTCAGGTCTTTCTTTAGGATTAATTAAATTTGGTATGTACTTTTACCCATTTGTATTTTAGCTATTAGTTACAAAAATGCATATTTTGGTTAGTGATTAGAAAACAATGTTAAATGCAAGCTATTGGACACTATCAGCTAATAGCTTATATGATGAGCAATCCAAATACCAGTTATACCTGACCTCTGCATAATGCAGCTATGGAAAGTGTTGGTCATATAGCTAATTATACAAATAATTATTTTCCTATTACTATAAATATCTCAACAACCATGCAAAATGGACAACATTGACTGACCTCTTATAAAAGCTGATATGAAAGCTCAAAAGTGTATTAATAAGAATGGTGCTGATTATGTGCATATCCTGAAAGTTTTGACATATTATAACCTGTTTTACAAAACTATAGTTAATGGGTAAAATGTGCAATGATGCCATATTTGAGGCAAATATTCTCCAACAGCATATTAATGTACAAATCTCTCACAATGAAAAACAAGTCCACTGCTTCACGGCAACATGAAGTTACTGTGAAGCATGGACTGAAAATATGAAATGGTTGCCATCTTGTTTATGCTCACTAAATGTGACTTTGCTATTTCGTGAGCATAAAATAAAAAAAAAAAAGAAAAGAAAAATTAAAATAAATTAAAAAAATCAATAAGCAAAAGTAACTGCAGCAAGCAGTAGTAGTTACAAGGACATGCAATTTTATTGTCCATTCACTAACTGTGTCGTAAAAAGCAGAGTTTATCAATATAGAAATAAAGAATAACTAATGCACTTACGTGTGTGCGTGCGTGTGTGTGTGTGTGCGTGTGTGCGTGTGTGTGTGTGTGTGTGTATGAGAGACAGAGAGAGATCAAGAGCAGTGTGTACCTCTAACCTTTTTTGCTCTAGAATTCTGGACAAAGTCAAAAATATTGGGCAAGAAAGACTTAAACTGTTTGAAATATTATCTTAACTCACTTAAAAAGGAAACAGAGTAAGCGTCTTTCCATCAACATTCATTGTCAGAAAAATAGGAAGTGTGAATATGTATTGCCTGGGTGGCCATGGTGGTGCAGTGGTTAGAATTGCTGCCTCACAGCAAGAGGTTCTCCAGTTTGATCCTTGGCTGGAGTGCCTTCTGTGCAGAGTCTGCATGTCCTCCCTGTGGTCGCGTGGGTTTCCTCTGCGTGCTCCAGTTTCCTCCCACATCCCAAAGACATGCTGTAGGTGGATTAGACACTCTAAATTGGCCCTAGGTTAGAGTGTGTACGTGTGTGTTCTTTCTGTGGAAGGTTGGGTGCCAGGCTGGCAATTCAACACTGTAAAACTCCACTGCCAATCATGAGCAGACAGGTGATCTGCTGTGGCGACCCCTAACCAGGAAAAGCTAGAAGAAGTCAATATGTATTGTCTGGTTTTATTGAGTGACTTTAAACATCAATGATTTACCAGAAGATCATATGATTTTACAGGTAGAGAACAAAAGTATAAAGCAAATCAGCGGCAGTTTAGAGACTTTTTGGGGTTACAATGCCTTGCATTGTATGAATTATTTTCATAAGTTTGATTACAGTGAAACATCTGAGGTGTATTCAGTCAAGAAAGTGGTTGTAATTGCTGGGCACATTTGTGTGTGTGTGTGTGTTTTGGGTGAGTCTGTCTATATCTCTGCATGTGTGTATGTCTTTTTGTGTGTGTGTGTGTGTGTGTGTGTGTGTGTGTGTGTGTGTGTGTGTGTGTGTGTGTGTGTGTGTCAGGGGCGGCTCATGCTATTGGACTGCAGCCCTCCCACCTAGAAAAACACAAAAGAAAAATCTTTAAAACTAAAAAACAAAACTGAAAAAAAAAAAAAAAGCACGAGTCCCGACTCCTCTGTGCATGAGCAGAGGCATTTGAAGACCTCTGACTGCCTTTATCAGCAGTCCAGATAGAGAAAAACAGGTACCCAGCAATCATTGCTGCAAGTGCACCCAGGAATCAGTGCGGTGACGACCGCACAGAAGAGGAGGTCCGGACTGC
This sequence comes from Protopterus annectens, assembly GCF_019279795.1. Classification (NCBI taxonomy): domain Eukaryota; kingdom Metazoa; phylum Chordata; order Ceratodontiformes; family Protopteridae; genus Protopterus; species Protopterus annectens. Next base: position 286,039,386 of record NC_056731.1, read on the forward strand.
TTCGGCTGCCGGCAGACCCAATGAGGAGAGAGGTGAGCTGGCAGACCCAGTGAGAGATTGAGGACTGAGAGAGGTGAACTGCTCTCGCAGGACATATTGCATGGGCGGGCGGGTTTGGTCACTGGATTGCTCTGTTTTGGGATTGGCTTCATTCAGGAGGTAGGTGCCTGGTTGCTGGATTGCTCCGTTTTGCAGACGGGTTTGGTCACTGGCTGGATTGGCTTCATTCAAGAGGTAGGTGGTCGCTGGATTGCTTCGTTCATCTGTTGAGACATACAGCAGGTAAGTGAAGGGTGTGTGCGTGTGTGTGTGTGTGTGTGTGTGTGTGTGTGTGTGTGTGTGTGTGTGTGTGTGTGTGTGTGTCTAATATGGAAGAAAAGCCTGGCAAACTACTTGTTCTCCCAACTTGAGCACTGTACTCTGGATATTTTCAGCTATTCATGGGGTCGCTGTGGGAGTCGATGTGACTCAGTAGACAAGAGGGATAAGCTTACTGTAACTGCCGAAGTTCACTAAATCATGAATACTATATTTATAATTGATGACAGCAGACACCCTTACAAAAGAAAGTGCCGTCCATAAGCCAGATTATGGCTCTACTTAAAATCATACAAGTTATTCAAAGTGTTAAATACAACTATGGTTGTTCTTGTACTTGGATCACTTACAGTTTTGCTAAGAAACACTCCACTTTTCAAAGGGAACTTTTCAAAGTCTATCGTGTCCAATTTTAAACTTTGTTAAAAAGACTTTGCATCTTACATGACTTGTAATAGTAGATGGAAAAGTGGATGCTAAAACATCGTCTACTACTAAACAAGGGTTGCCTATGCTTAACCTAGCGCTTTCCTTAACATCATTACATACTAAGTATTTTTGCACTTCACCAGGTTCACCTCTATGATTATGTTCCACTGATTTCTCTAAATGTTCACCTTCAGCCACTATTGTAGTGACAGCTCTACCTCTGCACTTGTCGGAAACTTTGTACTTACATCCCCACTTCCTGCTATTTCTGCTTCTTTCTAAATGGTAGATAAATCCCTCTATCATAAGCATTTCTTTGCTTCATTGTTATGGCAGTTTGATAAATATTCCGTACAACACCAGAACCGTTCATCTGGAACTCATTCATTTTTGTTTGTAAGTGGTACAAAGTACAACGATATATTGAGTAACGTTTGCATTTATAGACAGTGGTAGCAAGTGAATCACCGGATATTACTTCACGAACTTCTACCGCGGAACTTAATTACGGTGAATTAAATATCAGTTAACTGCATTTTCGTATATTCTTACTGTCGGTGATTTTGTCTCTCTAAAATAACTGTTGGTGAAGTGGCATTTCGTTCAAGTAACATGAATCCACATATTTATATTTATACAATAATTGACAAAATGCACTATGGGGATATGCAAAGCACCCACTTTTAGAAAAAAAAATCTGAACTTATTGCATGGTTAGGCTAACATTATTTACACGGGCTAATGGATTAGAGATGTGGTGGGCTACTTTTTTGCAAGGCTGATATTTTGTGTTGTTCATTTTTTTGCAAGGCAGATATTTTGTGTTGTTCATACTCATATCTCAAAAAACATGCAGTATTGTAGGATTTATAAACCTTATAGTTAACTACAAGGGGTATTTGCAATGAAGTACAAGGAAACATGGACAGTTAAGTTCATAAATTCAATAGATGCTCAATGTCAGTAGCTTCTAGCTCTCTGCAAATGGTTAAGTCTTCATGTTCCCCAGTGACCCAGCTCTCAGTCCACAAAATGTGCAATCAACATTCATCTACATGTCATGTAAACCAGTGGCTTAGCAGTGTAGGCCAAGGTTTCCAACATTGAGTCTTCTTTAACTAGTGCAGTGTCAATACATTAGATCTTGTGCTGTAGCTACTGTGAGTCCATGTTATCTGTTTAACTATTTTAAATCCCCAGTATATTCCAACTATATTACCAGGTTGCACTGTGCTCTCTTCATGAGGCCCTACCTCAGCCTGTCACCACTACCACTCAGCAGAAGGAAGATACAGGAAGCACAAAAATCAGTAATGCTGAAGCACTAAACTTGATTAAACATAGATGTTACAATGCAGTCTGCTCAAACATCAGATTATATGTACTATTCATCTGGCTATAATTAATTATTCATTAGGGCTCCTAAATCCCTTTTTTTTTCAAAAGGCTTCTTATGCATAGTGAATCAAGCAGCTTAGTGCAGCTTAACACAGAACTAATCATTGCCCCCCCTCCCCCCCAACACCTTTTTGCATGCTCGCCAGCTATAGCTATCAGGTGCTTGGCTCCCTGGAGCTGCGACTACACTAGTGGCAGGATGGGAATGAGAAGTGAAGCATAGAAGCAAGCATCATCAAATACGCTACCCTGCACACCAAAGGATTTTTGTGAACCTTAACTAGGTGAAGTTGCTTACATCACATGCATGACAGCATCTAGTATCAGTTAGTCCCTAATCCTCCTTCAATGCCTGGCAATCTGCCACACAGGTATGACACCATCCTTATCACCTGAGGCATGCAACCCCATGCTCCTGGAGTGGATCAAGTGGCAAGTTCCCGATAAACGATTTGCTAGTCAAACTGAGATCAGGAGGTTTGTAGTATGGCCTCCATCTCTCTATTCCATGGAACCAGGGTGTCAATAACCTTTCTGAATCCCATTTGTAATACCTAAAATATGCTTTATAAATAAACACCAAGAGGGCAGCAGCAATAACAATGTTCTGGGTATTGGCTGGCTAGACCTTGACTACCATTATTAAAAAGGGTAGGGTTTGCACATAAATTCTGCTTTGTCTTGTGAACAGAAGATATCTGCTCATAGACAATGCAGTTGTTTGATAAGCTGCATGAAGGGCCAGCAACTCTAGAATACTACTTCATGGCAAAAAGACGGAAAATCTTAGCAGTACTGTCCTATTCTTCTCTAACTGAATACAAGCACTACACCAAGATAAAACATGAGTAACTATCCCAGTAAACATGCTGCAGTAGCATATGCTGGTTAACTTAGCCAGCTCTGTCACTATCTGAGCCCTCAAACTCTGCAACGTTTCTGACTGACACTTTGCCATAGCTAACAATGATTGGACTGTGTGTGGCTAGAGAGAGCATATGGTGGAGGATAGAGATACTCAGGCTTGAGCCCTGTACCTTGGATGTAGGTGGTAAGGACCTGAAGTCCCTCTCCAACACCATTTCTAAAAAAAAAAATTGCAGATTTTTGCCTCATTTGTTCTGTTCCTCATAAAATCTGTGGTTTCTGTATCTACATTTTTCCTTACAAAGTCTGTAGTGTAGTGGTGCACTGGTAGCATTGCTAGCTACAGGTTCTCTGGTTTGATTCTTGGCTGGGGTGCCTTCTGTGTGGTGTCTGCATGTTCTTCCATCTTGCAAAGATGGGTCTGGCATTTTGCTCTGCTGAAAATTGTCTTTTGTTCCAAGTCAGACTAGTTTCCTGGTTAAATGTTTAAAAAATAACAGGCATTTGAATTTCAGACTTCATATTCTTCAGAAAGTACATGGTAACACAAAATTGTTCTAGCAGTTGTCTAAGTTTATAACATGGATATTTGCAATTTTTCCCTATTTTTGGGACTGTATTCCCCCATTATTGGCTTTGTCCAGGTATTTTGTGCTAAGGTTCAGAGTTATCTATGGTGAGAACTGTATTCATTGAATGTTTGGGGGCTGTATCCCCCCCCCCCATTACTGGCTTTGTCCACATGTTTTTTGCTAAGAGGTTGGGAGCTATAGTGAGAACTGAATTCACTGAATATGTTTGGGGGCTTTATTCCCCTCATTATTGGCTTTGTTCAGATGTTTTGTGCCAAGAGGTTGACAGCTATGCCGAGAACTGAATTCACTAAATGGTAGCCATTTAAGTTTGTCTTCCTCTCTTTTACAAAACAACTGATTTGGCATAGTGGTATATTTCGCTGACTGTTTCGCACAGGGTCCCCTGGGTTAAAGACGTGGCAGTGAAATGTATGGTGGTAACACAGCATTTTATTCTAGCAACTTTCCAACATTATACAAGCAATGTTTAAAATGTGTCCCTGGTTTTTGGGCTTTTGCCCCCCCCCAATAAATTTTGTGTTTTTCCAGATTTCGTGTGCTGCAAAGTTCTGAGATACAACTGCGTGTTGAGTGTCAAGTAGATTTTACAAGGAGCTGAGAGCTGCAGGGGAACAAAACGTTAGTGCTGCTTATTCTAAGTCTGCTTGCATTAATAGCACAACAGATAGTATACTTGCTTTTGATGCAGAAGGCTGTGGGTTCTACCCCCACAGAAGATAGATGCATTGCTGATACTGTAAAGTGGGTGGATGCTGCAGTCCTTTTTGGCAAAGATACCTAGAGTAGTAACTATGAACCTGAACCTGTTATCAGTTTGCCATACAATCCCTATTGCTATATTACTAGCTTATCATTTTTTTTAATGTATGCAACATAGGCAATGTATTCCTCAAGGGCAACAGGCACTTTATTTGTAGATGAATAAACATTGACATATAAAGTTGTTTGCTAGCAGCAACCTCTTCATTGTTACAGATTTCTTTAATGTGGAATTATTTAAATGACTTTTACTACTTTAGAGATTGTGCATATTTACTGATACTGGTGGACTGTAGAAGGTTGAGTAGACTTTTATTATGGAAATGTTCTGAATTGGGTAGTTTTGTCATTGGTGCATGCATTTTGTTTCATTGTTTACTGGAAAAATGTTCAAAACAATAAATTTAAAATGATGTCTAACAACTGCACTGCATTGCACAAGGAATATAATTTAGTAGAATCAGGAAGGTGTATCAAAGAGCACATGTATGTTTCATGTGCAAGGGGCCTATGATTTGAAAACAGCCCAAAGTTAATCTTTATCTGCCACTGGCAAAATGTATTTTCTTTGAATGTGGGTTTCAATGCTGTTTCATTGAATGTGAGTTTCAAGGGCAGAGAAGTTTTTAATGCTAAGCCTGTTTTCATTGTGAGACTGCATTGCTTTGTTTAGCAGATGTCTTAGTGTTTGTGCTGTAAAATGCAAAATAAAACTTTCAAATGAAATCCAAATCATCATAGAAGTAAAGCAGTATGCACATTAGTGTTTATGGTAAATGGAGTGAAATAGCCAAGTAATGGATCATTGGAATGGCTGCAGTGGGAGGCTCCATTCGACCATGATTTTGTGAGGGGGAAGGGCGGCAAACTCAAAGACAGCCCCAGATGAACTATACCTCCCAACTGTCCAGATTTTCACAGAATGAATAGATTTTTGCTTCTTATTTTTGGTTTGTTCCTCATAATATTTGTGGTTTTCTCATTTAGGAATTAAGTCACTAAATAATGACACACTGAGTTTCAGACTTCATAGCCTTCAGAAAAATGCTTGCTAAAGTAAGACCTGTTCTATCAACTGTCTCAGTTTATACAAGAGCAATATTTAGTACTGTTTATATGTCCCCCCAATATATTTAGTACTGTTTATATTTTCCCACAATATATTTGGCCTTGTCCAGATTTATTGCATTAACAGGTTGAGAGGTACATGCAAATTGCTTTATAGAATTAGGCATAGCCAAACCTCTCAACTGTCCCTGAATTTGGCTCAAAATGCTGCTCTTCCCCTAATAATCCCTCTGCAAAATAGCAATTTTGGAAGAAAACATGGAGGGTTTACAATTAAGAAATAACTGTAATAATCAAAGTTATAGATTACTTTTATTTCAGAAATGCATGTAGATTCTTTTATTTTGTCAGCTGCTCAATTTAGCAGTACTATTATTAAAAAGTGTCCCTTCTTTGACAGGTTCCCAGCTGTATTGTGTGGCTATTTTATATTTTTGCATCACATTTGTGGTCCATTTTTCATTAAATTGTTTTTTGGCAAATTAGTGGTAAATCATTAAAGACTGAAGTTAGAAAATAATGACAGACATTTGAGTTTCAGATTTCATATCCTTCAGAAAATTCATACCAGTGCAAGACCTACTATTCTATTATCTTTCTAAGTTTATAAGAGCAATATTTAAAAATTGTCCTTATTTTTGGGCCTTTGTCCCACTTCTATGTATGGCTTTGCTCTGAGGGTGAGAGGTATGACAAATGTGTGAGGGCCATCACAGTCAGCCAGAGACATTTCAAATTGTGACATACTTGTTGCACCCCACTCCCCCATGTAGTGACTCTGGATGTGTCCAAGCAAGGCAAGGAGCAGTTATGCAGTGTAAATGTGCAGGGTACTCCCCATTCAAGGTAGAGTACTACAGTGGCTTTTCATCTGTTCTTGATTTTGCAGAATGGTCTGGTTTCTGTCATATTTTTGTACAGTTGATTTATGCTTATTACTCAAAGTGCCTGTTGCTCTGTGTTTTAAGTAGCAATGCTTTAATGACCATCAGGTAAGCTTGTCTGAGATCATAACATGCAAGTAAGCTTTAATAAGCATACTGTTAAAGACTTGCCAACATTGAAGCCTTTCTGTTGTTGCCATGCAGAGAATACTTAACTAGATAATGTATAAGCGTTGGGTATTGAAATGCATATGACGGTATTTGTAATAAAGGACAGGATTACATTATTTTAAGAAGCTCATTACACTTGTTGGAGACTTCCGGTGATCTCTGAGGGCTTTACCCGTAAACTAAACAGAATGCCATTTATGTGTGGTCCATAACCTGTACAGTAATCCTTTAAGTAATGTATCTTGAGCTTGTTTGCTTTTCATTTTTTACTTTGATCATGTTTTCCCCATGAAACAAGTAGATAGTTGTCAGCCAGCAGGTCTTTTTTGGATAAGAAACATTTTTACAAGTGGGGGCATCAGAGATTGCTACTTTCAGAATGTTACTTGGTACTTTAATAAAGCTGAATATAAATTATAATTAGAACTGCAGTGCAAGGAGAAGCGGTTTGAGTTGAGTGCTGCTTGTTTTACTTATACTTGATTTTGACTGGCATTCCAGTAATGTATTTAAAAAGTAATTGACCCCAACCATTTGGCTATCTCCTGCAGCCCCCCTTTGATTTGAAGTCACCGCCACTGGTGTGTATGTGTGTGTGTGTGTGTGTGTGTGTGTGTGTGTGTGTGTGTGTGTGTGTGTGTGTGTGTGTGTGTGTCTGTGTTAGGAATATAGGAATGCAAGAAGAACATCCTAGGTAAGTGATAATGGGGACCATAAGATGCCCAGCTATATACTCCTTTAAGCAGACAAACTTAAATGTTCATCTCACCCTTTTCAAGAATTTAATAGTCCTCACTTCCCAAATCAAGCTTGGCCATACAAGATAATCCTGGTATAAATTTGTGTCTACCCATCCAGTCATCATGCATCAAAAAGTAGCCAAAGTAGTACTTTGCTGGCCCTGTAGTGTTAACTTATTCCATGGGGTAGTAATATGTTGAATTAGGAGCCTTGTTTATTTGTTGGTGTATATTTATGGCCTTAATGTGGATATTTGTAGAGCAACTGGTTTTGCAAAGAAACAGGAGGTCAGATAGGACTGGGTGTTTCATAACTCAAAATGCAAAAAAACAGGTCGCCTTGCAGCCACCTGTAGGCTGAGATCATACTAAAAACAATATAAGTCATGGTAATCTATAGGGGTAGTTCAAAGATTTAAAACCTTCAATTTTCTTGGTTAGAAATCTTTGGGGCCTTTCCAGTTGAGTGATGTAGTTGGATTTGAACATACCAAAAGGGGCAAAATGGATTTGATAAGAGAAGAAAAGAGAACAGATGGCTCAGAACTGATCCCCATGGCATCCCACTAGCAACACATTTACATTCTGAGGGAACCAGCAAATTTGTCAACAAGAGATCAGTTTGATAGCTAATTTGCAATCCAGTGAAATATGTAGGGGTTTATGTTAATCTTGTCTAATTTTTCAATAACACCATCATAGTGTCAAAAGCACTGGCCTGGTTGAGATAAATAGTGTGGAAATAATGACCACTGTCCAAAGCCCCTGTAATCTTTTCAAATAAGTTCACAAGGTTTAGAATCCTACACAAAACCAAACTGATTGAGATCTAGATCAGTTAAGTTGTCTGTGTCTGCATAAATGAGTCCTGCTATGATGCATTCCATGGCTTTGCATACAAGGCTGGTGAGGTTGAAGGGTCTATAGATATCTTTTCTCAGTAGAGGTGTTACCCTTGTGTGTGGGAGTCACAGTGGCTGTTCTCTATTCATCAGGAATAAACCCTATGAATAGGCTGAGGTTGAACAGTTTATGTAGAAGCTCAGATAGTGCATACTTGACATTGATGAAAAGGCAGCCTCGTATGTTGTCTGGTCCCATGGAATTGTTATTTTTAGCCTTTGACAGGGATTCTAAGATGTCTTCCAAGGTGATTAAAATAAAACTAAATTCTCTGGATAGTGGAGTCAACAATGTGGGCAGGAGGGGTAAAGTTAGCACTAAATTTATCTGACAATATATTAGCTACATCCTTGAGGTCAGAATGGGTGACATTATTATAGATGAGTTCATAGGTGAACACTTGGCTAACTGCCCTGAAGGACTGTTTTAAGCCTAGTCAATAGCCTGAGGTGAGAATCAAACTTTATACCATGTGTTTATAGGATGAAGGTTTTAACCATTATGCCAAACCCACCCCCAGTAGTTCCAATGTTGAATATAAAGCAGATGAGTGACACCCCAGTGGGTGCAGTGTTGAATATTATTCCTTAATTTTCTAACATAACTGTAAAAAAAATGTAGTTTCCTTTGGAATCTGTAGCAACCTTAAGTTCATACTCTGCTTTACATTTTCTAATACTGTTTTAAATTCCTTATTGGCATGTTCCAGTGCAGACCTGAGGTAGGGAGATGGGGATTTCGTACAAGTTTTTCATTATTTTCCTTCGTTTGTTGTATAGTTTATTAATATGAGAGTTCCACCAGAGAGGTGTATTAATTAATTTACAGTTATATTTAGGACAGCTGGGTACTGACATCTCTATGCAACTGTTCATGTGCTGATAAAAGTCAGAGGTGACAGTAGCTGCTCTCTTAGTTACGTCCATTTGAAAGTGTTGTTGGGAATTTTGCAAAGGTCTTCTACAAGTTGAAGTAGGTTTGCCTTGAGGAAGTCTATAAAGGTGTTGTCATTTGTTGTTTGGGTAGTACCACTCGACCTGACAGAGAAGATGACTGATTTGTGGTCAGACCTTACCAGGGATGAAGAGATGCTATGTGGGGTGCAGGCAGGTGCTAGGTTGATAAGGTAAAGAGATGCAATGTGTGGTGCAGGCAGGGGCTAGGTTGATAAGGTAAAGAGATGCTATGTAGGGTACAGGCAGGTGCTCAGTTGGTAAGGTAAAGAGAAGCTGTGTCTGGTGCAGGCAGGTACTAGGTTGGTAAGGTAAAGAGATCCTATGTATGGTGCAGGCAGGCCCTGGGTGGGTAAGGTAAAGAGATGCTATGTGTGGTGCAGGCAGGTGCTATGCTGGTAAGGTAAAGAGATCCCATGTGTGGTGCAGGCAGTTGTTGGGTGGGTAAGGTAAAGAGATGCTATGTGTTGAGCAGGCAGGCGCTAAGTTGGTAAGGACTAACTCAAGGATATTAGATGCTATAGTGGGTAGTTTTACAATTTGATAGAATGCGTTGGTATTAATGAAATCTGGGAAATGTAACAATCAAAGCCTGGGTAATTGAAGTCCGCTAATAAGAAAGTATTTGGTTTGATATTTAATGCCCTAATGTTGTTAAGGTAATTTATGTGATCGTTGGGTGACATTAATAGGGCTCTGTAGTTGTTATCTAGGTTCTGATTGTATCATCTTCACTGATAGAGGGACTCCAAATTCTAACAGTACAGCTATCTATTTAAATCAATACAATGCAGGCACTAGCATTTCTTTAAAATGCCCAGTCCATACCAGAGACCTGTGCTGATAAAATAAATGTAATGCGGGCACGTGCATTAAAAATGCGAAGTCCATGCCAGAGATCCATGCTGATCAAATCAATGTAAATGCAGACACTTGCATTTAAATGCCCAATCTATGCTAGAGATGTGTGCTGATCAAATCAAATCAAATCAAATCATTGCAGGCACTAACATTAAGATGCCCAGTCCATGCCGTGCTGGAAGTCCATGCAGTCACCAGCATTAAAATGCAAAGTCCATGCTCAAGATTTGTGCAGGTGAGTCCATTTCTGTTACTGGCTGGTGGACATTTTATAGTCTTGTACAAACAAAGTTCAACAAGGTCAAGACAATTTTGAACTGATGGAAATTTTAGAAATTGCAAACCATTTCCTAAGTTGTAAACAAGATTTATATCATGTCTGTTTTTTATTTTTAGTGCCTCTCTCATATAATCATGTGTAGATTTTACTTTCAGTACCTCTGCATACTTCCTGTTCTGAGAACAGTTATCCCTTAGCTGACTACAGACCTATGATAGTTATTCTTATTTGACTCTGTGAGCTGGTAAACATCTTATCATATTAAACAAAGTTCAATGTACTAAAGTTCAGTAAGCAAGGTTTGCCTTAAAGCATGTTTCTAGCATATTTTACAAATATTTCAAAAGCTGTTTGCAAGATACAGTCCCTTAATATAGCTGCTGTTATTTCATTCTACAGAGGAATTTGATGGTTGAGGCATCTAAAAATCTGAGCAAGCTGTCGGCCCTTCACAGTAACTGGCAATGTTAAGGGTAATTTGGATTACCACAAGATACAAGTTATGGCTATGGGTAATCTGATGTGAAGGAAAGGTGTTTCTAACAAATATAGATACTCCCCTGCAGTTTCCCAAGGGTCTGAAGGCATTGGTCCATGTATCCATCCATCCATCCATCCATCCATCCATCCATCCATCCATCCATCCATCCATCCATCCATCATCCATCCACAAGCCCTTTTTCCATTTTTACACATGGGGTCAAGGTGTCAGTTTAATAGCTGCTAAACCCTTGTATAGGGAGTTCTATCATTGCATTGAAACTGTTTTTTTGTGTACATTAAATACTTACATAACTTATATTTTGAATGTAAAATGTTTCCTCCAGCCACTACTGCTTATAGTACAGCAACTTTGAAATACTGGGAGGCGAAACTGTTTTCCCTTAAAAGTATAAAAAGTGTATATAATAATAAAAAACACATATAAAACACTTTAATAGATAGCAAATTGTCTGCACTCAATAATGCCCTCCAGGGTGGGCATTATAACAGAAATGAGAGTATGTTATCTCCCCACTAACACCCACCCTGTCAGAAATTATTGCTTGCTTAAAAATAACATTTGCTGTGTTTACTGTGATCTCTAAAATCCAGTTTAAGACTTGCACTCATTAATATTGTCTCACAGTAAAGATTGTGCTGAGCAGTTTGTTATTTTTACTGATTTAGGAGACTCGGCGCTGAATAATTTGAACATTTGTTTATTTTATGAGTTACAGCCTTTTCCTGTAAAAAAAGATGTAATTGTTATAACAGAGTATAAACTTCCAGACCTACTACCTACACAAAGATAATACATACGATGTAACAATAAACAAAACATTCAGTCTCTTGGCACAGTTCTTTGCAAGATTATTAATATATTGTCTGCAGCACTAAGAAATTCTGATGTTATATTATCTTTGGCAGACTTAATAGTACCTGCACTTTCTTGAATATAGCTGGTGCAGTATGAAGCAAAATTTCAGTCTCACAGTGCATTATCAGCTTTTCTTTCATAGATTTTGCTCACCATCTAAAGCTTTTAGTTTCACATATTTCTTAATAATGAGGTATATGCAGCTTTAAGCAAAATATATATTCTCATGATACATTAGCTGTTTTCAGCTACCATATTTTATTTATAAATTCCTTGCAACATTAAAAAGAAATTTCAGTATTATACCATATATCTAATAGATTTTCTAGGAAATTAAAATATAGTCCATCTAGCCCTAAACCCGTTTCTCATTTTTGCACATGTTGTTAGGTGTCTAATTGTCAGTGATGATGATAATCTAATGTCACTTCACACTGCTGGGTGGCTAGCCCTGCCATACCTGTCCCTGCCACAACTGTTCTTCCATACTACACATGGATACTCACTTGTACCTATGGCAAATTCACTGCGTACAATCCACCTACTGCACATCTTTGGAATGGGAATGGAAACCAGAGCACCCAGAGAAAACCCATGTGAACACAGGGTCATGCAGACTACATAGTGAAGGCACTACTACAGCTGAGAATCGAACTGGACGTCTTGCTGTGAGCTGACAATGCCCCTTGCTGACCCACTGTGCCACCCACATGGGGTTAAGATTGTGAGCTGTAGTTTCTGTGGTACAAAGTTTCATTCCTGCAGCCCTCATTAGCCTAGGTGTGATGTTGAGCAAGTCATTTAACCAGAATTTCTGCCAGGTCATTTCTGCAAAGGGACTGTATGTCCAGTGGGACTACCTGGTTAACAAATGGGCATTATTCTTCTTCTTCTATTAAAATGATAAAAATCACTCAGAGGATGTAGATTCATGTCCCACCAGAGTCGACTTTTAATGTCTCTGTGGAGCAATGGATAGCACATTGGATTTCCAGTCTCATATCATGTAAGTGCCTCTTAAATGCTGCATTTTATTTTTCAAATTCTAAGCAGTGCTAAACATAAAGGATTATGACTGGGTCTCTGATCATAACAAACCTACTATGTGTTTGAAACATGGATGTCAAGAAATTCACCTCAAAACATGAACCCTGGTATCCATGTGAAGAACACATAATATGGATACGATATGTGAGGCATTCTTTGTAGGGTGTAGAGCTTTAACTACTTCATATACTATTCAGTTGCAGAAAAAAGTGCAGGAGCACCAACGTATTTTACCTTAGAGCTGCCAAATAGATAATAGAAAAAAGTGTGCTTCTCTAAAATGAATGGCTTTATAAGTTATTAGACACTTTGTTTTGCCAAGTATTTTGTGTATAAGTGTGGCAGAGCAAATTATCTGACAGTATTTAAAAACTGTTTTGCCTTCTGTCATTCTTCATTGCAGACCATTACTCTGTTGTTAATCCCTAGCGAGACCCAATCTTAACAGCCCTTAGGGGTGCTTTTTTAACAAAAGCTTGTTAGACTTGTTAATCATCTTTCTGATGTAAAAAAGGTGTTTAGCAAGCTTGTCTTTTTCCTGTTTTACAGCATAATTTTGATCATACATACATTGCAAAATGTTTAGTCTTATTAGTGCATTTCTTTCATACATCTGGCAGAAACTTTAGATTCCCTAATATTTAATGCAGGACTAAATAAAGCCTTTTTATTCTAAAGCATGTCAACAACTCTTGGCTGCAATACTCAAAATACAGTGTGTGCAAAAAAGGCAAAAGAAAAAGACAGGTATTAATGGATGCTGCTTCAATGCACATCTTACCAGGTTACTCAAATGGACTATTCAGGACACTCATTTACAAATTATCCAGGAAGAATTTTGGCATTAAGTCGCAATGTCTTTGGGTTCAGCAACACTGGTGCCTAAACAGAGAGTGCAGTAACAAACTATGTTAAAAATAATCATCAGCTGAAAGAGAAAATTCAGGAAGTAGATGTTGGGCCAGATACTAAATGAAAGCTGCAAATAATGCAGCTCACCGAGGAGAGATGCCAGTGTATTGGCTGCGGATGTGATGGCAAGACAAGTGTATATTGTAAAATACTTGTGGACCCCGTGCATACCTGCCAGATCCCAAAACAAAATGAGTGCACCTAACAAAAATAAAATGTGACAAACTAGTCTGCCAAATAATTTACAAAAGTACTCTGAGGAGGCCAGGAATGCTTATAATTTTCCCAAACAAAACTGACATCTTGCAGATTCTGTAGTATATTTCCAAAAAAAAATGCAAGCTGCAGTCAATGCATTATAGCAGGCTGGGGTACAACAACCATACTAGAGGGTGATTTGCAAATGCATCCCAGAAGGCAGCCATCATGGCACTGAGCCAGGATACAGTAAAGCCTCTGACCAGGAAATAATAGATAGATACAGGTTAGACAGACAACTGGTGCAGGCTTTGTTTAGGGTGTGTGCACCCCACATGTCTTCACACAGTTTGTGGGGTGCCCCAGCCCTGACAGAAACAAAAATGTGTCAGAGTCTGGGTATACTGGCCTCTGGGACATTCCAATAGCATATGGGATATGCTGTAGGAGTGCCTCAGGCAGCTGCCATTCCCATTCTAGGACATTTTCTGGCAGGAATGTGCAGGAAAGTGGATGGATTCATCCACTTTTGGCAACAGCAATGGAGTGCAGAACTGGCTTGGTACAATTCTATACCATTGTCAACTTCCCATGTTCTCTGTGCACATCCCAATCAAAACACTAGTGTTATCTGATGCTGGACTTTACATCAGTAGAAAGGGGTGACCATCACTCATTTGTCAGGTTGCATACTTTGCAGAAGGCCTTTTTGTCAATGTCATAGCAACAACCTAGTAGTGTGCATAATGCAGCAATCTGGAGGGAAAGCAATCTGAGGTCTGCTTTCTAACATGGTGAAACATTTGATTGGCTCTTACTTCATAAGTACAGGACTACAGCTATGATGTAATATAAATCTAGACATGCCAACAGTAAGCATGAGGACTAAATATGTGACATTTCCTTTCTACAGACGTGATTGTGGTTATCTACTGGAACCTTGGCTTATGATGCTATACAAAGCCTCTTCAGTGCCTGCTGAGCATACATTTAACAGAATGCACACTGCAACACATAGCACCACTGAGCATGTGTTTGGCATGTTGAAAACAAGATTCAGATGTCTAGACCTATCCAGGGGTGCACAACTATACACACCAGAAAATCACAGATGGTCACACTGTGTGCCATGTTGCACAACATGATAACATAAAAACTCGGTGGCCTTTCAGCTTTAGGTGAGGGTGACCTACAGTAGGAAACAGAGCTGTCACTGGATGATTAGGAGGACACAATGGTGAGAAGAAATAAATATGGGTGATGAAGGCTGCAGCCATATATTGTAGCTCATGCAACACTGCAGTGCCTGGCTCACAACTTTGGATCATGACAAGTCACACGTGCTGTAGTACATAGATAAAGCAGTGATGTTCACACAGTGTTGCCCCACTACAGCACCACAGAGCATAACTACTGGAAAAAAGCCCATTAGATCTTTAGAATGAACATCATGCATACCATACCACAACCACAATATCAACTGCAAAATCTTATACATCTATCTGTGCTATAGAAATTAGCACATCTGGATGATTATACAGTAATATTCACAATAAGACCACTGTAGAGAAGGTACTTCACTAAAGGCAACCATACTGACATATGTGTGGCATGTCTAGGGTGCACACAGGACAAGGTCTTGTTTCCCAGGTAGAATGACATTGTAAATACAATTGCCGAAGCGGTATAAATATCATTATCACAATAAATGTAGGGTAATGCATGGGAGGGAAGTTTACTGTAACCAAAAGAGCCTAAATGTAGGGTTGTAGGATGACACTGAGATGCATTACACAGGTCATAGGAATGTGTAACACTATAGTATCACACCCTATAGCTGCAATTGCAACAGTATGGCAAAGACTGGCAAAAAGAAAACACATTCCTGACAAGGCATGTATTACAGGACATGCCTGACCCAGACTTTCACACCCAAGATGACACTATAATGCATAGATTGGTGCAACAACATGAGTCATGCAATGCAACAAAGCAGCAAAGAAAGGCATCACACATCAGTCATGGAATAAGAAGCACCATATTCGGTATGGTGACATAGGTATAACTGTTTGCATGTAAGAAGGTATGTATGGAATGACACACTAAGGAAGTACACTTCAACAAGGGGATATCAATGGTAGGCACGGAAACATAGGTATGCATTGTGCTATGGGGTAGACTTGTGCATTACCAGAAAAAAAGTTCCACAAGTATCACCAGTATGCACAATGAAGTATACCTGTGCAAACAGTGATAACAGACAACAATGGAATGTTCAATGCAGAAATCAGTGCCATAAGAATAAGGTAATATTCTAATGATTGAGAAAAACACTTCTTTTATGTCAACTAGCAAGAGCTACTAAAACGGAAGCAAGATGATTGCTATATTTAGGGGTGCAGTTATCAATATATTACCTAAAATATCACAATACAACAATGTAACATAAAACACAACTTGAGGGCAATCACTAATGTCAGATTAAAGTGGAGAAAAAGCCTGTGGCATCAAACAGTTGTGAAGCCTCAAACATGCAGAGTAAGCAATAGTCCGCACAGCAGTCATCATTGCCACATGGTTAGAATGACACAACTAGACACACATTTGATAAACTACCAGTGTTACCCTAACGCAGTCTAGGGTGCCCATGCTGATGGCTCATACAGTGGTCTTGGCTGCCCCTGCCACACCTGGAAACAGTATGCCCACAGTGATGTATCTATAAGCTGGATGTGGTAACAGCAACAGGTTAGAACACACTATGGGTGGGAGCAGTACTGTGGTGTGTCTGCCTGGACATGACTGTTGGTTTCTGAGTAGGTCAACCAACTGCACAAGTGCATGCACATTGTAGCCCAGACAATTATGTACTGTATGAGGACCATGTCTTAGAATACTGAGAGAGGGTCTTATTCTCCCAAGTGGAGGTAATCTGCTCATGAAGGTTAGAGCACATAATACCACGTTTGTACTATGGTACTGCTCTAGTACTGCCATAACAAAGCTTTCAACAGAACGTGCAACAGACACCACACTATCACACTGTTCAGCCAGTGCTACCATGACCTCTTCATGTCTGCACTCCAGAACTTCATGTAACATATGCATCTGGTGTGCTACATAATCAGTGGGATTAGCAGGTGTGCACAGCTCATTTCTATGATGTTGCTGTGAAAGTTCATGTGAATGTAACAGTAGGCAAACACCTTCTGACACACATCCATGCACATCAGCTGCATTCCTGCATGCAGTTTGTCATTATCAATACATTGTGAGTCATCATCACTACCAGACTCAGTTTGGGACAGTGGATCATAGTCATTGCCATCCTGAATATCTGATACCCCTATATCATCAGACTGGCTTACCACACTATCCTTCTGATCGGAGACTATACCATGAACCACATGACTATCCCCTTCTGGGCTGGATAACATTTTACCCAGTCCAGTGTCCTCTGTGCCTTTGTCTGTACTATCAGAGTGAGGTACATCACATCCCACCTAAAAATCAGAGGATGGCCTTGTAGAGGAGGCAGGAAGAGGACATGCTGCACAGACAGATGATACATGTCATGTACATTTACATAGGGCAAATGTGGCAGGATATGACTTGAAATAATTTGACAAATATCTAGCAACATTAAGTACAGTGATATGAACTTAGTGGGTCAGTGTGGCCATGGGTTATCCAATGACCCATGTATTAGTCAAACAGCAAACATTTTTTTTTTCAAAACAAATCAAAATTTTCTGAAGTAAAAGCCAAAACAAAAGGGCTCTGGCTGACAAAGTTTGCAGATGCCCGCAAGCTAGGAGGAGTCATTGCATCCCCAAATGACTTACCCATCCTCCAGGAAGGTTTGTCCCAAATAAATAACTTGTGCCCAAATCATGGATTGAAACTGAAGTCCAAAAATACTACCTGTTTTGTGGAACAACTACACTGACATACAACCCCAAGAGTTGACCCAGTTGTTCAGGATTTGGGAATTTATGAGGACAGTGATCTAACTTTAGATCAACATGTCTCCATTGTTGTAAGAAAGTCATTCTATATTGCACAGCTTATAAAGAAAGGGATTGTGTCGAGATCTAGGGAAGTCATTGTCCCCCTTTACTCAGACTTCATTAGGCCAGTCATCGAATATAATGCCCCTTTTGGCATGTATCTGTCCAGACATATATAATAACTGGAATGGCCACCTTGCTAAATGGATAAAAGACCTAAAAAACATGACCTTTGTGAAACAACTCAAAGCCCTGTCACTATTCTTGGTATCCTACAGACTGCTAAGAGATGACCTGTGTCTGGCATACAAGGCATCCTCCAACCTATTACTGATGGATTTACTGCACATCAGCAAGTAAATGGTATCAGAAATACTAAGTCTAAGGATCTAAACTTCTTTTGCAAAATTAACAAAATGGATTGGAGGGACATGTATATCCTGCGAAGGATACCGCTGCTGTGGAACATACTCCCCATCCACTTAAAACAAAGTTTGTCCCTGTCCATATTCAAATGCAACTTAGATCCATAGATGGGAAACAGAAAATTTACCCCAAGACTGCCCCCTGTACTACTATTGGACACAGGCAGCTCCTAAATATTTTATTCCATACATGGGTCCCCTCAAATTATCTCTGGTATGATCTCAGTTATTCTCATTAGAGGTAATATATAATTGTTGACCATGGGATGGGTAAGGTCAATATATAACCAAATGGGATAGGTTATTTGAAGCATAAAATAGGAAGACTGGCTAAGTTTAAACTGGCCTGTGTGGGTAGTTTGCCTAGTGTTTGGTTATGAACCTATGAACCTATAAATGTAAAGGCCAATGTCAATGGCATACCTGACATGTCTTCCTCTGACTCCACCTCCAGTGGTGACTGTGGTGTAAAAAGAGACATGTTCACATCTCAGTATATGGTACATACACATCATCATATGTCACTGATACTGATGCATAAAAGACATCAAAGAAGAGATGCACATCCCGTATGGCTGGCATAGCTGTCCTGAAGGCAAGTGTCCTTTACAGGTGAACAAAACCACATTACACCTGAATGTCATGGTGATACTTAAGGGTATTGTGGTATATCATTTCTATACACTGGCTTACCAGGTCTATCATCTTTAGATGAGGGAAGAAGCCATCTACATAGTATTGAACCTGTAGGTTAAAGTGGAGCATAAGCAGCAAGTGAGTACAACTGACTGAACATCAGGCAGTGGCAGGCGAGGGATATACATTAGCCTAATGGAGTACAGAATCACATACTTGATGTGTGATGTGATTGATTCAAGACAACAATCATGAATCAGAATCACTGCTTTTGATTGCGCATCATATAGCTGAGTGTATATCACTGTTTCTGCACATGTCATGTGATTACAGTCATTACATGGTGTTTCTGTTATTGTTCAATGTTATTTTCATATTTTGATAGGTATCATAACTGTATATTATTATGCACTAGTGATACCTCTGAATTTAGTATTCCTTGTCAGTGAATTACACAGAGATATTCAGGTATTGTTGGGTGTGTATTCTCTTTTATAGGCCATTTTATATGCTATTCTGACATGTCCACTGATGTCCCTCAGCTCTGTTCTGACAGGCTTTCATACACACCTTTGATTTTAAAAGGCACTACACTGTCACACAAAGTACATGATGTGAGTTCCTCCCCAGTGAAATTATGATATTGTCTGACCTGTAAATTCAATTGTATGACTGTACTGTGTATGATGTGGAGGTCTTGCATATGTGTTGCCCTTAATAATAAGACTGACATAAATCACAAATGTGTAATGTGTTATTGTTGGATGTATTGCACACTGTGACGATAATATAGATGGATTAATGCTCACTATATTGATACATCACATGAGTAATAAATAACTACTGTAAATGGTCTATGGATCAGTTATATTGATTTATGTGCTTCTGTTATCATTTACTGTTATTGATTTTTGTGACTATATTGCAGTTTTACAGTTATTGTCATGTTACAGACACTGAGAGCAGTGGTAGTCCACTCATCCACTGAAGATGACAATGTGCTCAACCTCTTCCAACCTACTCTGACTCTGAGGACCAGAATGGACAACAGGATGACAGCAATGAAGAGGATCCAGGACCAGGACCAGCAGAGGGCTTTATTCCAGCTGACTAACAGTGATGATGACCTACACTACACTAGCCTGATGACCTGAGCAACCAGATACACAATGTTGTCATGGACATTTGCAGGAAGTAAATGCAGGACTCGATGGGGATGTTCTTACAGGACATGGCATGGGCCACATGCAACTACTTTTGGGAGATTGCCAGTGAGATCATTTTTGAAGTTTGACTCCAGCCTTTTGGACAGTTAGTAGTGTCTATGTATTCCACTCATGTCAAATTGTTACCATGGTGTATTCCTACTTGGATGTCTTTCACTAGTAAGCTCAAGTTTGTGAACACATTCTACACTGCGGTCATGCTTGTAATATGTACCTCATGATTCACACTTTACCATCCAGGTCATATGGGGCTGTATCATTTAGCAGCATTATGACACATGAGCAAATATGTCACTGACATTATCACCATCATGTCACGTGAAATTCACATGATGTTATTTATGCTGACGATGTTATTGACACACAGATAATTTATTCCTGCACTCTTTATATGACCTATCTCATCTACATACAGTGGACCATTACATTATTTCTTATTCAGTATGCCCTTGTATGTCACACATAGCTCTGACACAGTTTAAAGTCTGTCATTGTCACACACTTGTCCTGTTGATAGTACTCACATGAAAAGTTGATGACATATGACATATCTGGAACATTACATTTGCAAGGTTATAAGACATTCCAGATACATACCAGTATATTGCTGTTCTCCGGTAAATATGTACATATGGTTAATATATGTGCATACTTTGCAAACATTGTTATTGTAATCTTTGTATGTTATATGTCTTTTGACATACATGCCTTATCAGAGTACTTGCTATATCTGTGACATTGTTTTGTCACAAAATCCCATTGGCACTTTGCCCTTGTGTGTAGTGTTTCATGGTATTTTGTGTGCCTTTTAATGTTACCCATTTGTATTATATTCTCATTATTTATGCTTCAGACATTCACCTCTGGATAGTGTGTCTACTTGCTATATGGCATTAATGTCAAAGACTGACAAACAACATGTTGATTCTGTCCTTTTGGACAGTATCATATTAATAGCACATGTACTGAATTACTTTATTGTTTAGCCTTGTTCTCATGGCATGACACCAATGTATTGAGCCTATAGCTTCTCTTCTTACATGTGCACACCTTTGTTGCCTGTTACACACAATTACATACTTGAGCCATTTTCCTTTTGTATAGTATGCCTGCATTGCTTGTACGGCTGTAGGTTGTATGTCCCTAACAGTGGCAACACACAAATCGATTCTGGTAATGTTACAATATAAATGCACAAATATAAAAGTCACACGCTCCAGGGATCTAAACCTTGTCATCACAATAAACAAAACAAGCTAGAAGGATAGGGGATAGGTTCCTGACCCAGAGACTCCCCATATTCTGGAATAGACTGCCCATACATGTCAAGCAGAGCGCCTTTTTGGCCCTCTTCAAAAGAAACCTTGACGATTGGATGGGAGATAGGAAATTCACCCCGGGGATCACATCAGTCGCCCTGCTAGACAGGGGTCTGGGGAAGTAAATGTTGTGGGAAGAAATATCCAGGGAATTGTTATGGCTAGGCTTGTATAGGCTATAGGGCTGATAGCCTAGTACCAACCTATGAACCTACTATTAATTCTCCATGTGGTATACCACAACTGTGTAGACAAAACTGTCCTTTGATCAGTCTTACACGTTATTACTATTTGTGACTGTGCCACCTTGTGTCTTATGTTTGTATGACAGTATATATGGGTATGTGATATTCAACCCTACTTTTATTATGCATCTATGCCAATTGTTGTTTACACATTTCACATTACTTTGTTGTTTGTATCATTTGAACATGACATGTTACTAGCCATCATAGATGCATGATGCCCACATATGAGACATCAGCCCTTTGCTGCATTCACCTTGCAAGGAATTTGCAGTTCATATTGTGTTGGGGACACATGCATTGTGCAATGTTTTTAGGTTGACATGCATGTCCTGTGCTTTCATGAAACAGTTTTTTTGGCAAGCTTTTCCTTACTACTGTGGACATAGATTATCCATTTCCTGTCACTCGTATACCTTTGGACTATGTTTTACACATCTACATAGCACGTGTATGTTTATGTGAACCTTTGTTTACTGCATCATCATTGGCCTTAAGGTATACTCTGCTTGTGCAGCTTTCTGCCACCATGATAGGCTGTCATACACATGCAGTGCCAATACACACACACTGCAATGGTCATTGTGATGTTTCCACCCATGTTCATGTGTTACTGGTGTGCTGTGCATTCCCCTGACATAATTTCCATTCTTCATATATACCTGTGAATGTGCAGGCTTGCATTACTTAATTTATCATATTCATATGATATTTTTAATGTATCTGTAACACCATGTGCTTTCTACATGGGAAATTACCATTGCATATTATTGGTGGGAATATGTTTGCTAAACATTCTGTTCATATGACTTGTGTGACATCATGCCATTTCATGTGTATACATTGCATTCCTGAACACCATTGGTTTTATCTATGGCTTGTAATGTGTACTTTGACATCAGGATCCCATTTTTCATGTCCTAATATGTGATGTGTATAGTTTTTGGTTTATCACACAGCCAAAAAGACATTTTGATGCAATTCTGCTGCTTGGCTGTGTGCATACTTGTTTGCCCCTTGCATGTGGGGTTGGAGGTTCTAATCTAATCTTATTTTTTCTTCTACATTTACTTTACTGGATTTGGTCAGCCTTGCTGTTGCTTGGCTTACACATGCGCTGCCAACAGCCTAGTGGATGGTGATGTTTGATGTTCATTGTATACTGCAGTGCCAGCTATCCCCAATTAATATTATGTGTTATATGCCTACCATTAGTTGTGCTCCTTTTGGTATGACTGCTGCACACTTTGTAACATCTCAGCACTAATTTGTGCACTGGTATGTATTTTTGAAGTGCACCATAGCTGATATGCATCCTTATCCTGCTTGTCATCTTTCCTTTATCCATGTTGTGCATCCATCTGTGTACCTCATCTATCCTTTATGTATATTACCAACCTTTGTGCATCCTATAGAGTGTTACATGTTATATGAATGTACCTGGCCTTTTACCCACCTCCTCTTTTTGCATCTTTTCCATACCTTCTATTCTCCAAAAATAAAAAAGGGCCTATTTCTGCCCCCAAAAATTGGCCATGCCTGTCTGCCTCTGAACTTATTATGCAGTCATCTCTCTTATGTGCCCTTCTTCTTCTTCACCCTCACCCCACACCTGCTTTTCTATTGCCCTGTTTCCTTGGATGTGTGCATTACTTGTGTCCCCCACACATATCCCGCATCCATTGTTAGCTACAATTAGCACTTGCAATCTGGCTGGGAATGCCACTTCACTATGATTTCATTTTTTTATTGACTTTTTTGCAGATTATGAGAAATTCTACAAAATATTATAATGCATGCATGTGTGTGTAGATATTTTTGTATTTAATAATGAAATCTGTAATATATTGTGATTACTAGTACTTATACAAGACTATTGTGATGCATGTTTATATTTTGTCAGTGTTTTCTGCATATTAATGACATGCTCTATTGATTTTAACTCTCTGCCATCCACGTACATTACTAATATTAATACATCACCTTACAGAACTTTTTCTTCAGAATTCAATTTTGCATTATATGATGTAATTGTACTGATGTCACTGATTATTTGTTTTATCTGTATTATGCTGACACCAGACCAAGATGCATTTGCATATTACTGAATTTTCTGCAAATCTTGTGTGGAATCTTTTGGAATCCATCCTGTTATGAAGTGGCATGACAAGTGGATATGTATTCCCAATTCAGAATAGGAGAAAGAGGGCCTTAGCTGTGTTACATCAGCCAATGACAGGATACCAGTGGTTCTTAAAGGAGATTTATCCCGTCAAACACAAGAGAAAGGCCTGTAGTCAAAAGAAATTGAAGAGAAACAGATGTGTCTGAGGGGAAAGACTGGTTTCTGTCTGCCTTAGAACAAGTGGTTTGCTGATCACCATAGGGGCTGAAAAAGATTATAGATGGAGATGTGAGACTCGAGAAAGTCACACAATACTTTGAACAAATCAATGCAGAGCAACATAGTGGATATCCATTTGTACAAATAGATGTATACAGTGAGGTAAGCCATATCAGACTTATAAAAAGTGTGCTGCAAGCAGATCAGCTAGAAGAGATATCAAATGAGATGACCTGAAACTGATAGATTTAAAGTTTTGTTGGACAGAATAAGAGGGCGTGTAAGTAATAAATGACAAATACGAATATATCTAAAGCGAAAACAGCTTATAAGCCAATACTTGTGCTAATAATTTGGGAAGGAGACAAGGAAAGGAATGAAAGGTAAGGTGAAATTTAGGGAGGTAATTTACTCAAGGAGATAGCCAGATCTTTTGCCTCCTGTAATGGTTCTTTCAGGAAAGAAAAAAAGACAGGTGTTAGAAAAAAGTATATAGAGAAAAATTAACAGAGAGATGAAATGGCATGGTAGCTCATTATAGAGTAGAGCTACTGTAACCATTTGAAATGTTGGGACCTGTTAGTCTGAGTCCCAAAATACAAAGATAAAATAGTCACAAGATCAGGTTTGTATATACCAAATCTGAGATGTCATTTCTCATAATATTTCCTTTTTTCCCAAGGTATGGTGATCTTGAAGTTGGTATATATAAGTCTGGGAGGGGGGGTTGCGGAGGGGAGCTTGCCCCCTCTAAAAAGAAGTTTGAAGGAGAAGGACAATTTTTGAGATCCTCTGTTCTGATTTTTCTTTCTTTTCAGTGTTTCGGCACTCAGCATTTTGAATGCTGCATTTCAATAGGGAGGTAAGAGCCACAAGTTAATTAAAGTGTGTGCCTAACTGCAGTACAGTAACAGAAATTTGGCAGAAGTAGGCCATGAGGAAATGTGATGAAAATTATGAGGAACTAGTGGAGGCAAAAGAAGACAGAGAGGAAAAGAAAATAAGAGTACAAGAGATGGGAAATACTGAAGGAAGGTGTACGTGTCAAAGAAATGAGGGTCGTCGCTCTTAATGGCAATTAAAATAGAAGGAACAAGAAAATGGTTTTACTGTATAACGTGAGTTAATGTGCAAAATAGTGCACAAAAATTTAGGAAACCACGAAGCAGCTGAAGGAAGACCATCACCGAAACACAGTTTCCATTACTATTCACCAAAACACATTTTCTGTAGAAGACAAGCGCTCCAGCCTTAAGCCTCCATTTCTCACAGGACAAACCTATGACAGAACAGGAACCTAAAAGGAGGTACAACATGAGAGGTGGCACCATATTATTTAACACACACTTCTCACACCTGTCAGGCATACAAGGCAAGGCTTCAGACATCTCCTATCACTCACCACCTCAAGTAGGAGGTGATACTTGAACCCATGTTGCTGTCCGTAGACAGCAAGGAATCCCCCTCCAATTTGGGAGTTGGTACAAACCACTGTCTTCATGTGCAGCAGATATGTTTAGATTGGCAGCACAGTGAGGTATGTGTGGCCATATCTCACAAGCATACCTCTCAACTTCTTAGCTCAGTAATCATGAAGTAGGTCATATGTAATGGTGGACAATATACTCTACTGGGACAGATTGCTAAAATTGCTAAAGGAACAGTTTCGGCAATATCATGCATTTTCTTATATAAATGATATATGAAATTCAGATGAATGATAGTATCATCTTACTAAAAGCTTCAGTGATTTGCCAGCAAAACACACAATCTACAGGGAGCAGGCAAAATATATGAGGCAAAATCAGGGACATTACGTGACATCAGTGACTGCTGAGATATGGGTGCAGAAAGCATAATTCTCTACTTCCTTTCTCAAGAATTTTGGACAAAGTCACAAATAATGGAGTGGAGGTGGGGCAAAGGCCCACAATCAAGGAAATGTTTGCTTATTTTTTATTTGTATTTAACTGTGGTACAGTGATGCGGGTAGTGTTGTCACCTCACATCAAGAGGTTCTCTGGTTCGATTCCTGGCTGGGGGGGGGGGTGAGCCTTTTTTGTGGAGTCTGCATGCCCTTTGTGTGTTCATGTGGGTTTTCTCTGGGTCCTCCAGTTTCCTTCCATATTCTGAAGACATGTAGGTGGATTGGCTGTAGGTGTATTTGTGTATGTGTGTGTGGTCGGAAGAACACATGTGGCAGGACTGGTCACCCAGCAGTGTGAACATTGGTTCTAGATGATATTGACACCCCAACCCCATGTACAAAATGGGAAGGAAGAGTTGTGGATGGATTAACTGGGGTAGAGTACTGATACACATAGGCTTTTCTTAGACTCTGCACAGGAACACTGTCTAGTCAAGTGACTTTTCTCAGAGTCACACAGTGGGCAAGTGGGGACTGGGGACATCAACTCATGGATCATATGAAGCAAAAATTCTAATTTCTGACATTATTGACTAACTATAATCCTCAATGATTTACCAAAAATCATTTTACAAGTGACAGGGAAACAATATGAGACAAAATTAGGGACAGTTGAGAGGTATGGCAGGAATTAAATCTTTAGGAGGAATATTCGGCTTGGCTTACAGTGATACACATCATGAGAAAATATTAAGAAAGAAGAAGGGATGAGAACACAGCAGAACAAAGAAATAAAAAGTGTAGAAGTAAGAAAGGACTAGGCTTAACTGGTTCCCAGCTGCACATTTAGACTATTTTGGAAAAACATGCACTAAGCGTAGGTATTTTTTAATCACTTTTATTAACTTCAAATATTGCACAGTGACATGGGTATACATACAGTTAAAAAAGAGAAAAATAAAACCATTACAAAGATTTTTCCTTTTAGGTTCATGGGTTCATAGGTTCATAGGTTTATACTAGGATAATGACTGTCCACCAGGGTCTTTATAAACTTAGCCTTTCAACCCAAACCAGTTTTTTCATGAGTACTTTGGGCACCTATATAGTGGAGCATGTTACTAAGGAGGTGACTAAGGGCTATGTGGGGGGTATGTTAGTTGGGGATTGATTTACTTACTCTCAACCTTTGTCCATCAGAAACACGGGGACCAGACCAGAAGTGAACTTTCCATCCAATGATCAAGGTTTCATTTGAATAGGGTCAACAATGAATTTTCATGCATTATATTATTATTCAAGTTTAATATTATATAGATTGCTTAAGTTCTGCCTCCCCTGAAATTGCATTCTTCTTCCTGAACATTGTTGTCCATGCATTGTTCCCACAGAATCCATTTATTTTTATGCAGTTTGCTTCTTCCCCTTTTCTAAAGATCCAGCCTCTGATTTGTTTTCCTTTACAGTATTCATTTACTATTTGATTTCCATTTTCAAGTTATTGCTTATTTGGCAGCCAACAGCATTAAACTTATTAAGGTCTTGCTATGTCTAGGCAATTTAATTTCTTTATCCCATCTAAAAAGAATAATTTCCTTAGTCATAATAATTTGCTCTCCCAACATTTCTGACAAAGTACCCAGTAGGAAAAAAAAAGAAAAAGAAACTCCACCCTTCTCTTTACTATCACACCTCCAACAATTGGTAACAATTGCTGTCCACCTATGGAAAAAAAATCTCTGAATTCTACTTGGGTTATAAAATACCTATGCAAGCACTTCCATGCAGAAATCCTAAGCCTTCTAGACTTTCTGGCATACTTAGAAACCATGCAGATCTCTTCCTATTATTCCTTTGTATATTGCCATTGTAATTTCTCATTTTTTTCTAACCTCTTTTGATTTATTCTTATAGTTATTTGTATTGTTTTAGATGCCCTGCTAGTTATCTCTTTTTTAATCATAGCTTCTGTTCTAGACTTTACTATAAACTCAACCAGAGTTGGTCTTTCATTTAACACTTCCCTATCCCTTTATCATTGCCTATACTCTGTTATCAACACCCAGTAGGGATGGAACATTCCAACTTGCATTCCAAACATCTGCCATTTTGACGACCATTTTGGTAACTGTGAAGCTTCATTATGTAGCACCATTCCATGTTTGTACTGCGTTAGCACTCATGCATACCTAATCCCTAGCAGACCTTGTTTCTCTGTCTTCACTTTACTATCTAGTGAGTGAGGTTGCGTTATGCTTCTGGCCTCATCCCATTATATGTCTTTTCCCTCTCATTGTTTGCTTTCAGTATCTTGGTTCCTTTGCTAATGTTCTCAAATAAATTCTGGCCCTATCTTGCAAATTTTCTAGGCTCCTACATGCAGTCATCCCTATTGGTAAAATCAGCTTCCTCCATTTCCATGTTGGCTTAGTTCTCAAAATGCTTTCTACTGTTTTGTAAATATAATATTCTGCATGTCTGTTATTGGTCTGCATTCAAAATCCTTCTCTGTAAATATTTTTAACTCCCCTCCCTCCTCAATTTCAGCATAATTTCTTTCCTCTTTTATGTGTAGTCTTCTGTCTGTGTTATGTTTATGAGCCTTAACCATGTGTTGCTCTAAAGTATCCCTTCAAATGTGGTAATCCTTAACCTCCCTGTTCTGGGGGGAGAAACAACAAATCCCTCTTTAACTAGTTTTCCTTTAACTTCCCAAATAAATTCCTAAATTCTTTATTTGTGGTCCACAGCCTCTCTTCTGGATAATAAAAATATGCTTGACCAGAATATAATATTAAAGAGACTTGAAACATTTTCACTGCTTGTACCTTATTTTCTATATCCTTAGCCAAGAGTTTGCAAATTTTCATTTTTTGTATTACCTTTTTAGTCTCTTCACACTTATCCTTAGCTGCCACAATAGAATCCTTGTTTATCCAAAAAACTAAATAATTAATCTTTTCATGTCCCCATAAATATGAGTATTGCTGAAGCAATTAATGTATGGGAACACCCTGTTTCTGAAACATTTACATTTATTCTGATAAACAGGCTTTATGTAGGTATCAAGTGTTGAAAAATACCCCATTGAGAGGTTTAAAAGGGCAAATGAGGATCTTGTGAAAGTGTCAAGGAAAGTTTATAACAAACATACAGTACAGGGGAATTTACTCAATTCTTAAAGCAGGCAAAAGCTGTTACTTTATCAATAAAACTGAAGATGATAGTGACCAAGTAATTACTGCTGAATATCACTGAAAAACGTAGATGTAAAATAGATAATTTATAGTGATTCAACATAATGCAGATTTTCCTAGGACATATAGGCCTTGTCAACAGAATGAAATGTAATAACTGGTGGCTTTTCATTGGTAAGCTACAGAGGCTGGAGATGGAAGAAATTACAAAAGGTCTTCTTGACATTAATAAGGCACTTATGTCTGTGGAGTACATATTCCTAATTATGGTTCAAGAAAAACTGGAAATGAGAAAAATGTATGGCATAAGTCTATGATCTGTGTTACAGAATTAAATGGAAGCATTAGTCAAATGAGGGAGATCCGAAGAGGTTCTAGTACAGAAGGCAACAAAACACTGTTGCCCTCTATCATTTGGTCATTTTCTACTTTTAATGGATGTCCTAATGAGAAGAATAAGAGAAAAACCTAGGGAATGAATGAAAGAATGGGGGAAGGTAAATCCATTTTTTCTGAATATGTGCAGATAATTCTTGTAATTAACCACTTATCAACAAGACTGACAACGCACAAAGATTTAGGGCGAGATTCCAAAAAAGCAGCATAGCAAGAGTAGGATGGCAGATACCTACAACTATTGCCATGTCAAAGTGTGCTATCTACCCCCCCCCCCCCGGGAATGATATAGAGTTAATACCTCACAATGCTGAGATATTGAATGAGATGGAGTGCCGCCCAGACAAGGTCATGACATTTCCTTACATACTATGTTAATGAATTCCATTACCTATGCTGAGTGTAGTGCTGATGCTGCCCGAAGGCTTCACAGGGCTACTGAGTCCAGCCAAAGTTCTCAGGCATAGCAGCTCCATCTGTATGTTGAGGTTCACCAATGTACAAATCTGACAAAATGGTAAATCCTAGTAAAGTCAATGGAACATGTCAGCAATATGGCACTTCCACCTGTATATGGAAATAGGTACTGCTTGCAATACCTGGTGGGAAGTCAGGTTGCCTGTAGTGCCTAGTTCAACATAATGGAGCTGTACTGCAGACATCAGGAGTCACGGGGGAGAACCTGGGTCTGCGTGCATGTGTAGTTGTGTGTGCTGTGAACTATATTCTGAACTCCCTTGGATATAGCTTAAATAATGTATTCTTAAAAATAGATACATATCTCTAGTGCAGTAGTGGCCATTTCATATGCCTGTCCCTCTTTTAGGACTGGGTGAATGCAGGCATGATGGTCTTGCTGGTCATCATACCTGTATTCACCAGTCTGCCCTGCAGATGGAGTTGTTGCTCTGGGTGATCTCATGACTCTGCAATGCAACCTATAAGTTGGACATTGTATTGTAGGTAGGCACCTCACTTATAATGCCAGGTTGAACATAGAGATGCAGCTGCTGCACCTGAGAACTTTGAATAGAATTAGTGGAACTGACTAGTTCTTATGGAAGCGCTTGGTATGCTCAGCCTAGGTAATGAGATTCATTAACATACACTGTTATGGAATCTCATTACCTATTCCAGGTATAGCCAAACTCCAGTTATTTCAATGCATTGGTGTTGTGAAGTATTGAATTTCATGAAGCTCATCTTGATGGTGATGAGAATTCCCAAATATCCTAATAGTTTTCACACCTTATCTTAGGCTAGGCAACACCTCAGCAAAAATCACAAGACCCCTCCCTTGTTGAAGAAGTTAATTTAACCAGATGACTCAGTTTCTTTTTCAAAAATTGACTTAAGCTTGATAAGCATATTGATCAAGATGTGGTCAAAACTAACCATAACCTTGGGAAACTTATTAGAGACAAATCATTCCAACCTGTTGCAGCAAAGGGGTTGTCAACTGCAACTCATATCTGCTCCCTTCCTGTCTGTTCTTGCCCCTCCTTCACAAAACTTCATTGACACTTGCATCACAAATTGGAAGACATGTAATAAGATGCTGGATGTTATCAAGTTGGACTTGGTATTTCAAGTTGGGTTTGCTATACCGAGATCCTGTAATACCTACATTAGTTAGACTTTAGTCATAACATTCATCAACTATAACTTTATTATGTGACATTTTAAACACTCCCAACTGTTCTGTTTATTAGAAATTGTTAACTTCAGACATACATGTTAACAAAGGAAGTCCACTTGTAAAATGATAGCTGTTTGAAAATCAAAAAATAAATTTAGTGACAACAGGTATTTTCATTACAACTTACAAACAATGGAACAGACTACCTCACAACCTTAGTTATCTATTAGACAAGTTTACTTTAAAGTAGGTGATTAATGGGAATAGATATTTATAGCTGCAAATGTGGGAACTCATACATTTTATCTTGATGTGACTTGTACAGCTTTACTGTGGTACCACATAGTTCTAAACCCTATGTTTTATTTTTAAATCTGCAAGATATAGAGTTCTAATACTTGAGAGTTAATACCAGTGCTATATGTTGCTCTCTACTATGTCTCACATTGTATACTGTCATCTGTGTTCTTGGCTATGTTTCTGTACAAACTACTAGAAAGCCGGCTGGTATTGATGTGTGTTTGAAATATTATATATGCAACTATGTGGCATCACAATTTCCTTATTAATAACACACATAATAAGATTATACAGGCTTTTAAATTGTCTTATAGTTGATATGATGAGCTTTTCTCCATATTCCAATTAAAAGATGTCCCCACCTGGATATTCCCAGATAACAAATGTATAACAAATAAATAAATAAACAAGTAAATAAATAAAATCCTTCATGCTATTATCTGATTTAGGCACATATGTGATATCATGGCTCAGCATATACCATTCATTTTTCTTAGCATAGCTGTTCTCAAAGTATCACTTACCATAATAACTTCTGGAAATGTTTGAATATTAACCAACACAGACCAGATATAGATTTTCTTGATACTGAAACAAATCTGCCTTATTCCTGTTCCAGGGACTGGCTTAAACAGAATAAAATAAGATAGCATCCCTTAGAATATTATTGTGATAAAATGAGCATATGATCCCCTCAAGTCTTTATGAAGAGGGATTGAAACTAGCCCCCGGAGTCAGCAAACGGCTGTGCAAGAATAGCTTATTCTTGCATGAAAGAGACCGTTCCCGTGAAGCACGGCAGTGCACCATGCATATTCATGAAGGCGTGCTGCCGTGCACTAATATGGACACTGCTCTCTATGCGAGTGCAGAGGGTGTGTCTGAGAGCAGTGCATGCACAAGGCACACACCCCTGCACTCCAGAATTGCTGTTTGGCAATTAAAAATGAGAGAGTATGCATACTTCTCAACCTCATAGAGGCAGAGCACAACAGATGGACAAATGTTGGGGGGACAAATAGGTGCACAGATTTTAAATCTAACCCATACAAACTTGGAAAGTTGATAGAATAACAGGTTTCGCATTAGCATGACTTTACCCTCGATGTGGAGTCTGAAATGAACTGTCCGTCAGGAGTTAACTCACGCTAATGTAAACCTGTCATCCCAGTAAAATGAGAAAAAATTAAATCACACACATATATATATATATATATATATATATATATATATTTTTTTTTTTTTTTTTTTTCATGCCACAACAAAGTTTAAGCATAGCTGAGCAAGTGTGCATTTCACCCACCTGTGCTTAGCATAGCTTAAATATCTGAAGGAGTTAAATAGGTAAATATCAATTAAGCAAGTAATCTGAAATAGTGTAGTGGTTAGAGCTGCAGCTTTTTATGCAGGTATTTACAGTTTGAGCCCCAATGAAGTCTTTTCACTTTTACATGTGAAAGCAGTTGTAAAAATCATATGTTGTAATAATGAGGTAGTAAATAATATTTATCGCCCAGGGTAGTGTAGCAGAACCAACAATAAGGTATCAGTCCAGAAAAGATGTGAAAACCCCATATAAACAGAAGTGCCCTATACAGTATAGTAACACAAGAATAAATGTAATGAAAGCACATAGGGGATGTCAGGGAAGGTAAACATAAAAGTATAATATGTCAGGAATGATGAATCAATCCCATAAAGCTGATAGTCTATAAAATAAAACTTAAGCAATGCTAAGCATTGCACAGCTATACTTACTGGGTGTAAGCATTGCTGAAATATGACTGTTAAGCAATGAGTAGCCCAGCTAAGCAGATTTGCCCATTGGTAAGCAATATTGAACCTGCCACTTTGCACTGCCAACCTTAGCTAAGCAGGTTTGCCTGTGGCTTAGCTTAGCTCAGCATATTCAAAACCATCCAATCTTGGCAAAGGGCAGGAAATCGGCCATATTTAAACCTCGCAGGTGGGAATACAGCTCATGACCAGTTGTAGCTCCCCACTTTAGGCAGTATGGCTGATGTTGGAGAGGGTATGGGCTTTTGGGTGCAGCGCTAGGGCATACAGGAGTCCAATGTCATGGTAAGACTCCTTGTTAAAAGCCATGATGTGAGACTGATGCAAGACCTGTACCAGGGCTCCCAATACAAAGTGGAGGCTTGGGAAAGTCTCACCCATGATCTCACCAGTGCCATTGGCATCCCTCAGACTGGTGAGCAGGTCTGGCACCACAATGCTGACTTGAAGCGGAGGATAAAGGAGCTCTTGGACCAGTGGATCCAAGATGCATGGCAGAGAAATGATGTCCCAGGCATGTGTAAGTATTCATATCAATAACTGTTTACCAAAGTCTAGCTTGTATATGTGATGGCTAGGTATATATAAATGTTTCTCTGTCTTTTTTACAGCTTCAGCTGAGTGGGCTGTGAACCAGGAAGCACATGCAAGCAGGTTGCAAAGGCTGCGTTGTGAGGTTGGTGAGTAACAATCTAGCTTGTTGTATTCATACCAAATAAATATAAAGGAGTAGAATGTCACCTTGCAATATTAAAAAATGGGTATAGTTTGTACTGAATAAACCAGACAATATTACAGTAATAGTCTCATATAGGTTATATATTAATAAAACTGTAACTGCCTGTCAGTAAAATTCAAAACCCTGGACTGGCTGTGTTTACTCTGGTATTGTATGAATTGAAATGTGTACAGGTTATGCACAGCAACTATAGTTCTGAAAGCATTAAACAATCAAGTCTCATCTGACAAAGTTAATGCCTCTGTAAGACGTGAGATTAACTGATATGAAATGTTTCATGCACCATGATCAGATATCTGAATAGTAATGTTGTGTTAACCACTGTTTTCCACACTGTGTTATGTAAAAAGGTGTGTATAGGAATGCATGTATAAGAATGTCATAATTACAAGGTCAGATTGTACAGTCAAGAGAGAATTAGACAGAAAATATTCAGAAAAAAAGCAACAGTTTCTCAGTAGCTTGTTCTGATGAAACACAAACTTGTTGTATTTTTAGCAGAAACAGCCATGGTTTGAATCCCAGGAGTGGTAGTAAGCTGTATGCATAATTTCACCTAGGAGTTTGTGAATATGTGTAGAAACAGTCAGGTACTGTTAGAAATTTCCTCCACAGGTCATCCAGGTAAGAGAAGGTATAAAGTAGCTATAAGAAGGCTGTAGTTATACTGTGTCCAACACCCATGGTCCAACCCCAAGGCTGCAAATGAAAGCAAGATAAGTACATACACCAAGTGGTCTCCCTCAAGAAATGTTCAAAAGTATCATGCTGTCACAGCTACTGGTCCTTGATGCCAACAACCAGGGTGACCAATAGAAATCAAGGCAGAGTATGGCAGTAGCACACACACACACACACACACACACACACACACACACACACACACACACACACACACACACACACACACACACACACACACACAGTATGAGTGCACATATGTAACCCTGACTGTGAATATGGGTAGAAACAGTTAGGTAGTGTTTACAGAAATTTCCTCCACAGGTCATCCAGGTAAGAGAAGGTATAAAGTAGCTATAAGAAGGCTGTAGTTATACTGTGTACAACACCCATGGTCCAACCCCAGGCTGAAAATGACAGCAAGATAAGTACATACACCAAGTGGTCTTCCCCAAGAAATGTTCAAAAGTGTCATGCTGTCACAGCTACTTGTCCCTGCTGCCAACAACCAGGGTGGCTGAGAGAAATCAAGGCAGAGTATGGCAGTAGCACACACACACACACACACACACACACACACACACACACACACACACACACACACACACACACACACACACACACACACACACTATGAGTGCACATATGTAACACTGACTATGTGAATATGGGTAGAAACAGGTAGTGTTAACAGCAATTTCCTCCACAGGTCTTCCAGGTAAGAGAAGGTATAAAGTAGCTATAAGAAGGCTGTATAAGCTCTGTGTACAAACATGCCACTGCCCAACCCAAGGCCATAGGTTGTTGTAAGAATAACTGTAGAGTAATGATTAGAGGAATGATCATTAAAGCTGTGATCACTGCATGAATCTACATTTATTAGTGACATCTATCTCTCTCTCCCCCACCTTATCTTCACTAATAATCTAAACACATAAATGAATGGGTATGTTTTCCCCCAAACCCACTATTGGGACATGTGTCCTATTGTTCTACAAATGTTGAAATGTTTTCCAGTTAATGTTTCCTGTTCAAATACTATCATTGGTGGCCTGTTGCTATCAAAGTAACCTGCATGCCGGTGTAATGCCCACTGTGGTTCCATATATGCCTGTGTTCTCTTTGCTATGCAAATGTTTCAAATCTGTTGTTTTGGGTTAATGGGAATACTCATGCATGCTGTTATAACTAATCCGGAAATGTGTTAACCATTACTAGCCAACATATGTTCTAAAACTGCAACACCATAGCACATCTGGGAAGGCCGATCCCAGTGGATCTGCCTCTCCTTCCTCATCTGGCCATGGCACCGGGCCCCAGCACATCTGGGACCCACCTCTGGACCTACTTGTCTGCTGGCCCTGCACCACCTTTGGGTGGAACCGTCTCAGGGGATGGAGCTTGTCCCACCCCTGGGCATGGGTGCAGACAGGATCCTGTCACCGGAAGCCAGGTCGGGGGTCTGGTGCGTAGTGAGCCCTGCAAAGAATTGGGAGGTCTGCCACCCCAGCTTGAGGGCCATGTGGTGCATTTAGAGGGTCAGCCTGCCCATCCTGTTCAGCCCCCAACACAGCCACCTTTGGGGCCATGAAGGTGTAGTGGTGACTGCCCATGGGTGGGGACCTCAGTCCTACTGTATCCATTTGGGGGCTCGTGTGCTTCCGATTACCAAACATCACTTCCCGTCCAAGGTGTTTACCCCACAAATGTGTCGTATACTGCCCCTGTATTGTGTCTTGTCTGTCTTGGCTGTCTTCCTACCCAACCTACATCCCCAAATATACCTAATTTGTGGGTGTTTTGTTTTTCCCAAACAGGATGACTATGCATTTTTTGGCATTTAGCTTGAGGCCATGACTTTGACACCAGGTGTCTTTCTCAGTAAGGCCCTTTTGGAGGATGTCCATGTCAGCCGGAGAGTCAGATATGGCTCCCAGTTTGCAGTCATCAGTAAACTTGGTTAGCCATAGTCCTCCTGTGTTTGCCTGTACTTCTGAGAAGTATATGCAGAACAGTAGGGGTCCCAGGACCGAGCCTTGTGGGACACCACTTGTGACTGGTTTAGAGTTAGACCTGGAGCCCACTATTCTTACCATGTGAGTTCTGTCTGTAAGCCAGTTGGCAACCCATCTTGTGACATAGGGGTTTTTGTTCAGGCTGGTAAGTTTTTCTGTAATAACCGAGTGGGCAATAGTGTCGAAAGCCTTGGCAAGGTCAAGGTAGGCTGTGTGAACAACCTTTCCCTTGTCTATGGCCTTGGTGACTGTCTCAAAGAAGTCAACCAGATTTAGTAGGCATGATCTGCCCTTAACAAAGCCGAACTGGGTCGGGTCAAGTGTTTGGAGGTTCCCAATGTCTTTGTTAATGAGTTCCATGATGATGTGCTCCATAGCCTCGCAGATCAGGCTAGTCAGGCTTATGGGGCAATAGTTACCAGGGTCAGTTGTGGCCCCTCCTTTGTGGAGTGGAATAACCATTGCTATGTGCCATTCTATGGGCATGTAGCCTGTGGAGAGGCTGAGGTTGAACAGCGTGTTTAGGTTGGGGGTTAGTTCGTTCTGTAGTTCGTGCAAGATGCAGCCTAGGACACCATATGGCCCCACTAATGCTGTGCTTTTGGCTTTTGAAAGGGCTGTTTTCACCTGTGCATCTGTGATTTCTGGGACACTACACTTTTCTGGTATTGTTGTGGGCCCTTTTGGGGGTGAGAGGGGGTGAAGTTTGCACTGAATCTATCTGCCAGGATGTTGGCAATATCAGTAGGTTCAGTATATTTTGTGCTATTTTGCACTAGTTCAGTGCATATCTGTGAGTTGCCACTTAGATTCTTAACATAGCTAAAGAAGGCTTTGTGGTTATCTTTTGAATCCTTGGCTATTTTTCTTTTAAAGTTAGCTTTGGATGATTTTATGAGGGACCTTAGTTTCTTACTGATATTGAGCAGGGATGTCTTTCCTTCTTGGGATTTGCTTTTTTTCTGAACTAGTTTCCTCCTTCTATTGTATAGCCTGTTTATGGCAGGGGTCCACCAGACTGGTTTCCTTCTCTTAGAGGAGTGAGTTTTCTTTTTGCTAGGGATAGCATGATCCATGCATCCTTGTAGGTGCCCACAGAGTGCATTTGTAAAGATTTCTGCATCTTGGGCAGCATTATCCTTTAGCGTGGGGGCTGTAAAACTTACTGCCTCTGTCTTAAGTAAGGTGAAGTTTGCCTTAGAAAAGTTTTTTACTGTGGTTTTCTTAGTTGGGGGTGGTGGTGGGGTGTGGACATCCAGAGTGATTCATTTATGGTCTGATCTAACCAGTGATGGGTTGACCTCTGGTGTGGAACACCTGTCGCCCATGTTGGTGATGACCAGGTCCAATATGTTTTCACCTCTTGTAGGGGAGTTTACCAGCTGATCCAGGGCATTTGATTTGATGAATTTCAGGAAGCTCTGGGCCTGGGAGTTTGTACTCGAGTAGTTTTCCCAGTGAATGGTAGGGTAATTGAAATTGCCCAATATCAGGGTGTTCGGTAGGACCTTCATGTTTTCCAGTCTCTT
Source organism: Protopterus annectens (assembly GCF_019279795.1). Taxonomy (NCBI): domain Eukaryota; kingdom Metazoa; phylum Chordata; order Ceratodontiformes; family Protopteridae; genus Protopterus; species Protopterus annectens. Next base: position 286,077,495 of record NC_056731.1, read on the forward strand.
CAGAAAGGTGGAGTGGTGGTCCTGTGTCATGGAGGGAGATCTGTAGCAGGCCACAATTTGCATTGCAGATTTGCCCGATGTTAGTTGCACATGGATGATCTCAGAGGTGTCATGCTGCGCCACTAACCTGGAGGTGTAGGTATCCTTGATAAATATGGATACACCCCCTCCTTTTGTGTGCGGTCCATGTTCTTCGGCCGAAACATGTGGTATGAGTTGTTGCCTGGTAGTGCTGGGGTGCTTTCTGGAGCCTTGAACCAGGTTTCAGTTTCTGCACAGATGTCGACGTTCTCCATATGGAGGAGTGCTTCGAAGACGTGCATTCTGAGATTTAAACTCCTGGTGCTGAGTAGCATAACCCTCAGTTTTTTGTTAATTGTGCTGTTTACAGAGGTGGATTTGACTTTTGAGCCTTGCCTGATAAAAGGCACTATGGGGGCAGCAGGAGCCTTGGCCAGTATTCAAAAGCCTAGGGGTGACAGGTGCAAGCCATCTCTTGTGAAGCAATGCGGCTTGTTGAGCATGTTGTTACAGGCTAACAGACACCAGATCCCCTTTGAATGACACCAGAAGCTTAGCCAATTGTTGAAATTGATCATTTTTTCTTTATAATGAGGTATCATTCTTGGTGAGGGCAGGATGCTACTCAGGGTCAAGGTCAGACTAGCCTGGGCTACATGATCAGAGAACTGGTCCATGTCTCTTTTCATGTAGTCCGGGGAGGTATGTCTCAGGTCATTCACACCAACATGAACAATGACAGAGTCATATCTGTACTTGTTCTGGAGTGACCTGAGTGCTTGTGTTATGTGGTGGATTCTGGCTCCTGACAAGCAGCTATCAGTAACCTTCTGCTTATCCAGCCTAGTGAGTGGGACGTCAGTGTGCCTGACTATAGTCACCTATTACTAGTGTGTTAGGTATATTATTTCACCTTAAGGGCTGTGATTGTAAGGCACACTGATTTTGTGTTTTATGTGTTGTCTGGTTTGTGATGGGAGGTGCAGGTTGTTTGGGTGTCTGCTTTGTGTATTTATGTCTATTTTTTTCCAGTGCTGGTTTAGTAGGTCTGTGTGTGGCTGGAGGTGTGGCACAAGTGTTAACCTTCTCTGCTTGACTGTCTGTTCCATTCTTGGGTGGAGACAGCTTAGCCTCCAGTTTGGCTGTATAATTGCATCTCTTGCATATGTTAGTGTTTTGTGGTAGGAGGAGAGGGTTGACATGAGGCAGTTGTAACATTGCCTCAGGATACCTAGATTCATCAGTTGGAAAGGGGAGTACACCTGAAATTGCTCATTGGTCATGCCTGAATAGTAGGGTTAGCTGCTTAGTCACTTGGTTGGTGAGGGGTAAATAAAGAGCCTTGCCCTGCTGGGCAAACAAGTGTCAGGGTATATTAGTGCTTCCTATTAGGTCTAAGCAAGTGCTGGGCTGTAGGATGCTTTTTGAGTGTTTAAGGTTGAGAGTTAGAATAGTTTCAAGGGAAAAACTGAAGAGGACACTTAGTGGAGCCAGGAATAATTTAACCCTAGCTAAACGGCAGTGCCCGGTGTGCAAAACCGTGCAAACACATTTTTTATAGCAGGGAAATGAAATAGATAGAAATTAGCCCAAAATGGCCAATAAACTACTAACTTCTAGGCTGGAACCACTCTTCCAGGGACAGATAGGCTGCTCAGAGCTCCCGTCTCTCACAGGTGAACACAGAAACTTCCTTCTATCCAAGTAAGGTATGGGCAACTCAGAAACTTGTAATACAGTGAAGTATAAATGGTGTACAATTTGGTGTGTGTGCAAAGACATCTGTGAATAACAGATACCTATCATCCACTGTGTTGTCAGACATGGGCTTCATTTCTCTAAGTGTAGGAGCATGCCCAGTATGATCTTCTATATTGAGTGTGTGAATCCATTCCAGGGAGAGTTGTACTCCAGTCCAAGGTTTTGTGTGCTACAGCTACACCTAGCAACCTGTTTCTGCAGGATATCTGTAGATAGGTTGCCAATATGGAGACACAATGGGTGTAACATATGGGGGATACTGTAACTATTGTTGTCTGTGCTGCTTGTGTAACATGGTTGGTTGTAGCATAGATATTCTGACATATGTACTGTTTTACACTATGATATATCATGTCATCAACTACCTGACAGTTATCATTCTTTGCTCACAGTTATTTACCAGGGAAATACAAGATGAATGAAGCTGAGACCGATATTTTGAGACATATAGACTACACATTCTGGCACACTCCTGCCATTGTGGAGGGGTAGCTACAGACAATAGACTGCTGGTTCTGTGTAAATGGTGCAGCACCTTGTTAGTATGCTGGCTGGGGATCCCTTTATTGTGCTTTACTCAACTTAACGGAATGGCCATATCCTGCTGGGGCCATACCTCTCAGCTGTACACATGCACCCAAGTTATCCAGAGGCAGGACTCATATATCTGGTCAGTTTACCTTCACATTGTGGTTTACAAGAAGTTTTGTGGCTATTCATTCATGGGTTTGCAGTCAGGGGGTAGTATGGGCAGACATTAGAGTTTCAGACTTCACACACGCCATGACATCCATGCTTGTACAACCCCCCCCCCAATTATTCTCTCCTCTTCCTAACATTATGAAAGCAGTATCGCAAAGGTATCCCTATAGTTGGGTCTTTATCCAAGTAGTATTTATGGCCTGGTCCACAGTTCTTGCGGTAGACATGGGGAGTCATGTTACTGGCATTTGTCAGCATGGCCTTGCATTTCTTTTCTGTTTACTGTGTTAGGTTGTTAGTTAGGAACCCCTGACATTCCATACATTGGCACTATGGGTGAGGCATGGGCCTTTGCCAGAGGACTGTAGGCCATTTGAGAGTGCAGCAGGCCATCTGTACCAGGGCAGTCCATTCTGTCACTCATACGTTCCCAGGCTGCAAGCCAGTGGATTGCCCTGGGATGACAGTGGTAAGTGGTTGAGGTGTTCCTGGCAATCATTCCTGTTCATACTGATCCACAAGTCTTGATGTGGGCAGATTGCTGCTTACAGCTTGGGACAGACCTGCATGAGGCACCTATTCAGCATGCAGCATCATGTATGTATTCCCATGCAGAGATGGGTTCATGCTGTACTCATTCCCTACAGCAAGGATATGACTTGTGATAAACCTGTGTCTGACTGTGAGGTGAGCTGAGTGCATGTGTGATATGGAAGCTACTGGCATCTGACTCACAGATATACCTGGGACATCCCCTTATGCTGCCTTGGGTGTGGATATGGGCAGCCTGTCATTAGTTTATAACTGTGCCTTTTGTGGTCTGCCAGTGATTGGCCAGACTACCAGTATTCCATAATAGAGGGACAACTAATGTGATGCTGACCTCTATGTATAATTCCAAAGTTCTGTGCAGTTGACAGTTATTTTATATGCACTCTGTATAGGGTACTTCCACCTGTGTACTGTTTCTATGTATGGGTTCCCGTTTATGGCGTGTCCAGCTTTCCGACAGTGACAGATATTGACATCTAGACAGTGACTATGTACAACTGCTGACATGAGTGTAGCTAAGAAATAGTGTGGTTGGCATTACAGTTGTTGAAGTATGGCCCTGTTGACCACAGTACTGTACCTAGGCCACTGAGACACAACCATCTAGGCCTACATGCTGACCACTTCCAGATAATATTAAACAAACAACAACCTTACCACACTGACCCCTGTATATTGTACACATGCAACAATCTATCATGTAGATTGGGACAGCTCTGGCAATCTGTGCTCCAGTGATATTACTCCTCAGACTTACATGTTACTGCATTTCTACATGGGATTGTGGGGGAGTTACACACCTGAAGACTTTAAACATTTCCAATGACTGTACTGGTATTTCAGTTACTCTGCTGGCTTCAATTTCATATTGCATTGTGACCTATCATGCAGAAATACACATTAGATTTTAATGGCATAAATTTCAGTTTCAGACTTCTTACCCTTCAGAACTAAAATGCAACTGCCAGACCTGATGTAGTATGTCTGTGTAGGTCTGGACCTTTGTCATCATTTGGAGGCCTTAGCCTGGTATTTCTTTATGGTAATCTACACCTGTCCTGCTGGGTGAGGCTGGTGGTGAATATGTGACTGTCATTGACATCCATGTGTGTGACCTATGGGCACCCACAGTTATTTGGGCCACCCCATGTACTGTGGTGGGAGTTGTCACCTTGTGTAGTACTGCCTAGTACGTTGACACCAGTATTTGTTATGGATTCCCTACTGTCCCATATCGCTGTCAACTGTCTGCTGCTATCCCATTGAGCCACCCATTCCCTTGCATGCTTGCATCCATACCATACATACAGCTATCAGAATATACTACTCCATTCACTAATTGATAGGAAGAGTGACTTACCTTGTTGCTGGGCCAGTAGCGAGGATGGTGCTGGAGGACTGACTGTCGGATCCATGTAGTACACTCCCAATATATGGTAAAGTACAGGTAGTGTCATGTTTGGCATCCATTTTAATGTATGTGCGAGTCGGAGAGAGCTATCAGTCCTTGGTCCCTACAGTGTCAGTGTGTGTGCTATGCATTGCCTCTTTGCCAAGGACTGGGGATACTGGGCACTCCTCTGTCTGCCTACAGGGGCAGGCTCAGGAAGTTCCTTCTCTGAGTCCCTCTGTGTCTGTGGTGGCCTTGGTAATGGTAGGGGACTGTGTGGCCCCTCCCCGTGCTGTTCCTGATGCAGCTGTTTTCACAGGATCATATTGTGTAGCATGGCACATACTATGAACATTTGTCCACATGTAGCTGGGGAGTACTGCAAGGCTCCACTGGATATGTCAAGGCAGCGGAACCGTGACTTCAGCATCCCAAACATATGCTCTACAATGATCCTGGTTTGAGTGTGTGCCTCATTATGGCATTCTTGTATGGGTGTGTGTGCATTTCTGATATGTGCCATCAGCCACGGCTCCAGTGCATAGCCAGCATCCTCAACTAGATGGCCATATGGGATGCCCCCCCTGGCAAACCCCTGATACAGCTGTGAGGAATGCCAGATGTGGGAGTTGTGATAGCTTCCAGGGCTGCCAGCACACACTTGCATGATAATGCCCTGGGCATTGCACATGACCTGGCAGTTGATGAAGGGGAAGCCCTTGTGGTTTAGGTAGACCCTATCCCGCTAGCCAGGCTGTGCTTTGATGCAGATGTGCATGCAGTCTATAGAACCAACTACCTCAAGGTATTCTGCTATATGATGGAAGACAAGCATACTTCTAGTCAATGCCTCATGGGTGTTGGGAAAATATATGTGCTCATTGGCATGTGGTGTCATGGCATCCAGGAACTGGTGGAGTACCCTAGATGTTGATGCCTGTGAGACTCCCATGATATCCCCAGTTGGCCTTTGGAAGGTACCTGTGGCTAGTATTCTTAAACCTACACATACCTATGGGTTCTCCTCTGTTAGTTCTGTGTGTGAGGCATGGTCGGCACAGTTTGATGGTTTGCTGTAGAATGTCCCTGTCCACCCTAAAGCACTCCACTATCTCCAGCTCATGTAGGCCCTGATAGGTTACCCTGGGTCTGCACAGTCTTCTCCTCACTGTGGGTCAGTTGTTAGCATTCTCCTCCTCACCACTCTCAGCCTCTAGCACATATTGACAGAGTAAAGCAGAAGCAGCCTCTAACATTTTTAGTTAGTTTTGCCAGTTAAAAATCCCCCCATCTGTGTAGACCAGTAGTGTAAAGTTTGTGGGAAAATCAGTCTGAAAGGTGTTTGCATAGTTTATAGTGGTGTTCTAGGGTGTTGCCTGTGTAATTGGCTGATTCTGATACATTCCACCTGCCAGCTATGCTATTTCTCCTTGATTGCTTTCCCACTCCTATTTCCCCTTACTAGTTTCCTCTTAGTTTAAGCACCGAGGTGCTCTGCACATTCACAGGGTCTATATTACATGATCAAATGATTAGGTGATTGAACACCTAAACATCGAACACGTAATATCGAAAGCAAAAAACAGCGAATGACCAATTTAACGCAGGGAAAGATTTCCCTTAGCTGTTCACTGGATTTTGCCATTTTCTCCACTGTGTATCAATCTCGGAGTTGGTATATTTAGTTGAGGGGGTGGGAGGCACAGCCCCCATGTCAGGGGATGTGGGGGGCAAAGCCTTCCACTTAGTTCGGCTGTAAAGTTAATTTTGTTTTTTGTGGCGGATGGCAAAGTTTCCCAGTGGCATTTTCTATTTTGCAGTTCTATATTACATGGTCCATGTTTAGGTGCTCCATCACCTAATCATTCGATCGTGTAATATAGACCCACATTCACAGTGCTCAAATGTAAACACTGCTGCTGTTTTCTGTTTTTTTTTTTTCAGTTTAAATCCTGGTGTGTGCCGCACACACCCATTTAAGCAATGGAAACAGTGCTAACACATCCCCTTCCTTAGCTGTGCTTAGCTACGGGCAAACACAGGCCACTGAGCTCCAATGTGCTTACAGTAGACATTACACACCCCCTTTTCCTGTTAGTTGCTCCTCCTGCCTACATAATCTTGTTCTAGTACCTACACGGTTAGGTGCAGTGTGTGGACTTAGAATATTTTGTGATTCAGTAACATTCCCCTCATTTACATAGCCCAGTGTGTACGTCGTTAGTTACTGCACTAAAACAGACCCTTTCCCCTTGACAACCAGTGCTCCCTTACATTCTGCATGCCATAGACTATAATGGCAAAATGCAGATTTACCTTAAAATTGAGTTTTCCCATTTTTTTTTTTCGGCTCGATCGTGTTTGAGCGGCACTGCCCTATGCTTAAACGTCCGAGATCGGCCACAAAAAGTTTAATTTTCATAATATTTAAACAATTTTTCATGCCAATGACCTTATATTTGGCCATTGGGATAAATAATGAACATAATACATGCTTTTTCATGAGGTGTCATGCCTCCATTTTGTCATTTGCAGAAATGTATTTAGTTATTAACCGAATACATATCTGCACTGACATTATTCTAACACGTAGTCTGGGCAGCTTGGTGAATCACTAAATCACCTCATTTGCATGTTTTTCACCAGCAAATATGGTGATCTGCATGACACACGGTTTTCTGTGCTAGAAAAGTGTAGAGCCGCTCATGCTTGTGAAAACGGCACTATCCTGAATCACTCAGCATCCATTTTCCATGCAGGAGTGGCTACACTGTTCCTGCACAGAAAAAAATGGCTTCCTGAATCATGGGGTAGGTATATGTACTTCATTTTTTAGGGTATAGTAATATTCTATGTCTTGGTAATTTCAGTGAGGAAATATATGGCTAAGCTTCAGATGGTCCATTGGATTAATAGCCTAGTATTAAACTCTGAACCTATTAACCTATCACTAACATTAACAACACTTCAAACCTCTCAGCCATCTATGTAACAATTCTTGAAAACATTCCTCGTACTGATAAAATGCCAAATGGAATTCTGAATCTGCATCTTTCTAAATATGAATTAACTGTCTAATGTTTAGAATAATTTTTATCAACCATAATTTATTTAAATCCTTTAACATCAAGCATAAAGAAATACATTGCATATGGCACAGCAGAAACTATTTCTTCAAATATTCAAAGTAGATATTGGTCCTTCTTTTAGTTTTATTAAAAGCATATGGATTTATGCATACAAATAATTTCTCAGATTTCACAGTCAACTCAGTCTGCTGGATTTTTCCCCTTCTACTCACCTTCCTTTAAGTTCTACTCCTTAGGGTACTGGAACTTTCTTTGGAGCATACTCCTCAGTGTTACTGAAAATTTCTTTGGAGCATACTCATGGGGTTACTTAAATTTTCTCTGGAGCATACATTAATTGCAAAATGACAGAACCATCTGTATATGATGACTTTTTGGCAAATAACTCAGACTAAAACATAAATCCTCATAATCATTTAGCAAATCATCAGATTTTTACATGCAAATTATGAATTCTTTTCACCATGCCAATCTTCGGCAAGTTTGGTGACTCAGTAGAGTTAAAGGTTCTCTTCTAGCTGTTTGAAACTGAGTATTATATTTTTATTCCTATATTCACAGCTGGGCAGTTTCTAATCCAACATATTTACATGATAACTCAAACAATTAAGCAACTTGCATGAAGAAGGCTTTAATTTACTCTCTTTCATATTCAGTGTTTTGAGCACTGAGTAGATATTACATTACACTCTGCATTTGTATTTAGTTTAAACATTGCTCTTTGATTATTAATTTGAGTTTCTCTCTCCAGATTCCTGAATGATCCTTTCTTCTTAAATGCTGTCACATTCATACACAGTGTGCATAGTATGCACTCTTTCAGCAGTCTTGGATAGACTCTTTTTAAGCATGATCTGAGCTAAAGTGTCTCATTAGTTAAAACATGCTAATCAAACTTCACTGGACATCACAATAAGATATTGTAAACATTTTTATAAGCCCTCCTTTCTTTTTTGTAGTCTTTGTAACTATGTCTCTTCTGACATAAAGTAAACCTCTGATATTTAAAGTTATAAAATCAGAGGCCTAAGTGAGCTGTAATAATGCCATATCCATTACCTTTACTTTTATTGCACAGGAAAGTATATCATACAGTTCACATACCAGTAATCTGAAGAATGCTAAGGCACAAAATAATTAAAACACATACCCATATTTTGCATTTCCCTTCACTTCTGCCTGTTGTCATTGTGGCAATCTGACCCAATCATTTACATTCTACTCTGTACCTTTAGTCAAGTCATAACCTTCATCTAGCCCTTAACCACTCACTACCCTCAAGTCATGCCGAGGTTATGTTACACTGGCCACCTAGATTCTACAGCCACTATATGGAAAGGTATCTAATGATTCTGTTAAAAATTACACTTCACTGATACAGTGTAGGATGACAGCAATGGAAGCCTTCTACTATGCTGATCCAGAACTGACCACTTTTTCATAATCAATGTTCTATCCAACTGCGCAGTGCTGGACTTGCAGAATGGACTGACCTGGCTTCAGAACACCTCAAGTAGGGAAATATAGATTCCAGCCCTGATTTGAATGTTAATTTAAGAATTATGTTCTAAGAACCCAGTAATATTCTTATTATCAAACTAGTACAGAAACTCTGCAGTTACTCATATATTGCTTCAAATGACCTTCATATTATTTATGTTTATCTAATTACACAGGTACCGATGAAACAGACATTTCATTTCTGAATTATCATCTCACAACTGATGTTGTTTCTATATGAGGGAGGAATTCCAACAACAGGGGTTGAAAAGAACTTTAACAATGAGAAATGTTTAGTTTTGAACATTTCCAGCAAATGACTTACCACTGAGCAGATGTCGCTACTATAGAGCGGTCTATCCTTCATTCCAGCTCAACGGTCAGTGTTTAGTGACACTATAATGGACATTAGGTTATTTGCCAGGAATGCTATGTTAAAATTAATGCATAGTAACACAAACAAGAATGTATGTGACAATAATGTTTATAAAAAAGCTTAGTTTTTTTCAACCTGTATTATCAGCGGCAGTAAAGTCGTTTTTTTTTTTAAATGTGAAGTTGATTTGTATCATATGTTTAATAATGGGGAAATGAGCAGTGACTTACAATTTAACACCTCAAGAAAAGCAAGCCCTTATAGAGTTGAAAAGTGATAGGGATCTTATTATTAAACCTGCAAACAAAGGTGGAGTGGTGATGGTGATGAATTATAGCTATTATATTGATACTATCTCTGAAATGTATGATGAGAGTGCATATAGTAGAGTCTGATGATTCTGTTGACAATATACAAAGTAAAATTGGCTCTATAATAGAGGATTCTCTTCTTAATGACATTATAACAATTGACATGGCTCAATATTTTACTATTGAACATCCTTCAATACCATTGTTTCAAGGGTTACTGAAGGTACATAAGAGTGTGGTTTCTCCACCATTTAGACTCATTGTGTCAGGGCAAGGGAGGTTATCAGAACCATTCTCTATTTTTATATATTTTTATAAAGAGAAAGATCAGACCAGTACTGGATCAGGTTAAAACAGTGCTAAGGAACAATAGGCATTTTTTGAAAGATCTATATGAGTTTACTAATAATAATGTTATATCTGAAGGTTGTCTCTTAGTAACCCTGGACGTGGTATCTTTATTCACTGTGATACCTAATTCTGAGGGGGTAGAACTGGTTAGAGAATTTTTAAGAATAAATAGAACATATGACAACACTACTGTAGATCTAATATGTTTGTTTCTTTAGACAGTCTTAGAAAAGAATGTATTCTTATTTGAAGATTCCTTGTTTCTACAGATAACAGGTGTAGCTATGGGCGCATCATGTGTCAATAGCTATGTTAGCATGGTTCTTCTAGTCTGACTATGTTTTAAGCAATAATGTTTTCATTCCACATATAAGATTTTACAGAAGATTTCTGGATGACTGCTTTTTAATCTGGGAAGGGATGCTAGAGAAGTTAATTGAGGTTGAGTTTCTAGATAGAGGTTATGGCAATAGAGAAGTTAACAACATATGTGCCAAGACCTTAAGTCTAGGAGAAACAGGGCTTATGCCTACTTTCTGGCATGAAGGCAGAAGAAGTAGAAGAGGCTACAACTTTGGAAGATCTGGGACTAAGTCTCTTGTTGTTCTTTTGTCAATATATTACACTAGTGATGTTAGGTTGATATGTAATACTATTAAAATTAATTGGTCAAATTTACATACAGATGACCATATAAAAGAAATAGTGGATGATAGACCATCTTTTTATTTTAAGAACAGGAAGTCCTTAAAATGACAACTAAGCCATAGGAACAGTGAGATAACGGAAAGGAACAATGCTCTTAGTGATAAGATGCATCCATGTAATAAATGTAATTACAGTTCATATATTAATGTCTCAGATTTGTTTATACGTCCACTAACATGAATTGAATTTAAATTTAGGGTTCAAGCAGACTGTGCCGCAGCCAGCGTGATATATATTGTGACCTGTATGGTATGTGCAGGTTTTTAGACTGGAAAAAACAATCGCTTCTTAGCTGGACACATCAGGGAACATTTATATTGCATACATAAGAAGGATTCTAGGAACTCTTTAGCTAAACATGTAAGTGAAAGGGGTGATGACCACCTGTTTGTTTTTAGGGTGGTAGAGAGAGTTGGATGAGTGCTAGGAAGGGCGATTTTAGGAACTATACTGAAGAATGAGAACTGCATTGGATCATCACTCTGCAGGCTGATAAACATCCAGGGTTGAATGGCAGGGTTTCCTTAAAACCTGCCCTTAAGAGGAGAAGACTCTTTAGATGATTTTAATAATTGATTGTGTAGGACTTGTGATAGGTTCATTTGAACTGTGTTGATTGGTAGCAGTGAGTCAGTTTTATTATTTAAGTGAATGACTAAGCTATGTACCATGGTCTGATGAAGCACTGTTGTGTAGTGTAAATACCATTTTATCTGTAATAAAATTGTTTATATACTTTGATCATGTTTCAGTGTGTCTGCATTAGTTTTTAATTATATCTATATGTGCTGTATCTATTACAAGTCTGTGCTGTATCTATTATGTCATCTTAAACAGTGGAATACAGCCATCACTCATTTAGTAAATGGGAAAAGAATGCTGAGCACGATATAAAATTGTTCAATCAGTACAAAATCATAAAAGTATAAATAGGCTAAGAATATCTTAAAATGTATTGGACATGTTCTGCAGCAAGTGTTGGTAATAAATCTTTGGAGATGTATATAACCTCTTTTCTTTGCACAATACCACATTATGCAGTTTTAATGCAAAAAGAGGTTCATTTTTGCATTTATTTTCTTGGTGAGCGACCTGCTTATGTTTTTTTCTCAGAGCTGAAAAACCATGCCATGACATATTAAAAGCCTTAACTCATAAAGTCTCGTAGCCTAAACTAATGTATAGGCTATCATATTTCCATACTAAATACATCAAAATGAGTTGCTGTTTTCCTTAAAACATAAGTTGTCAAGTAGTTCTTGTAGGTGGAACACCACTCCTTGAAAATAATACATATGATAATGTAGTAGTAAATTCAGACTGAAGAATGTTTGGTAGCAATTTGCATACACAAAGCACAAATAACCAAAACTTGGTAAATTATATGAACTCGGGGAAATACATTCCAAAGTGAGAATTATGGGTTTAGCATTCTCACGTGTCAAAACAGGACAGCTAAATTGAAAACAGCAATTTTTTTATTTGAGTTTATAAGATTAATTTTGGTAACATGGATGGGACAGCTATATACCTTTATGTTTATTTTTGTGTGAATTGATGTGCAATTAGTTTGTCATATAAAAAAGACCCCGGGATTCAGGAAAGCTAAAACTCCATGCAGGAACAGTGCAGCAGCTCCTGCATGGAGTTCAGCCACAGAGCGATCCAGCAAACAGCTGATCCGACGTGCACGAGTCTGACTACACTGTTCCTGCACAGAAGTCTGTGCGCCATGCTAATCACCTCATTTGCTGGTCAAAACCATGCAAATGCGGTGAATTAGCAATTCAGGAAGCTGCCAGGTCTCTGTGCAGGAACAGTGTCAGTGCAGAAATGTGTTCAGTTACTAACTGAACACATTTCTGCAAAAAAGAAAACAGAGGCATGACAGCACAAATAAAAGCATGTATTCACATCTGTAGGCATGCCAATAGCCAGGTGTATGGCCATTGGCACAAATAAATTTTTAATTTTAATAAAAAAATAATATTTTTTTGGGGCCGATCTCAGCTGTTTAAGCATAGCACAGCAACGCACAAACACGATTGTGCCGAAAATAAAAAAAAAAGTGTGAAAACCCAAATTTAAAGAAAATCTGCAGTTTGCCATTATAGTCTATGGCATGCAGAGTCAAAGCAATACCAGGGGACAGTGGTTGTCAAGGGGAAAGGCTCTGTGTCAGTGCAGTATCTATGGGCTAAGGCAGTGGGGTATGCAAATGAGGGGAAATTTACTGAATCACAAAATATTCTAAGTCCAAAACCTGCACCTAACCATGTAGGTGCTAGAACAGGATCGTGTAGGCAGGAGGAGCAACTAACATGAATAGGGGGTGTGTCATGCTTGTCGTAAGCAAAATGGAGCATTGGTTGCTCAGGTTTGTGCTTATCTAAGCCCAGCTAAGCAAGGAGGTGTATCTGAAGCTGTATAACTTTGTTTACTCCAGCTAAACATGTGCACAGTGTGCACCAGGTCTTAAACAAACAAACAAACAAAGAAAAAACAAAAACAACAAAAAAAAGAAAACAGGAAATGGCAGCACTGTGTATATGTAAGCACGGGTGTGTGTCCGAGGCTGTATAGCCTTGTTTAAAAAAACAGGGAATGGCAAGTGGAACGAGAAAAAAAAAAGGGAAATAGCAGAATAGAGGCACTCAAATACAAGTAATAGAGCTGGCACATGGACTATATCATACTCAGCCAATCACACAGGGACCATCTGCAGCACACCATTATAAACTATGCAAACACCTTTCAGTCTGTTTTTTCCCACAAACTGTACACTACAGGAATTCACAGATGGGGAAATTTTACCTGACAAAACTAACAAAATGTTAGGGGCTGCTGTTGCTCTCATACATCAGTATGTGGAAGAGGCTGATGGTAGTGAAGAGGACAATGCTGACAACTGCCCCAGACTTATGAGGAGGAGGATAAAAGTGTTCAGGCCCAGAGTAACCTACCAGGGGCTACGTGATCTGGAGAAAATAGAGCACTACAGGGTGGACAGGGACATACTGCAGCAAATAGTGGAGCTGTGCTGGCCTCACCTCACATCCAGAACAAACAGAGGGGAACTCATCTCAGTGGATACCAAGACATGTAGCTCTAAGAATACTAACTACAGGTACTTTCCAAAGACCAACTGGAGATATTATGGGGGTCTCACAGGCATCTGCATCCAGGGTACTCCACCAGTTCCTGGATGCTATGCGAACACATACCGCTGGGCACATTCACTTCCCCAGCACCTGTGAGGAGAGGACTGGCAATATGCATCTCTCCCACCATGTAGCAGACTACCCAGAGGTACTGGGCACCATAGACTTCATGCACATCCACATCAAAGCACCACCTTGTGAATGGGGTAGGGCCTACATAAACTGCAAGGGCTTCCCCCTCCAACTACCATGTCATGTACAATGCCCAGAGCATTATCATGAATGTGTGTGCTGGCAGCCTGGCAGCTATCACGACTCCCACATCTGGCATTCGTCACAGCTGTACCAGGCATTTGCCAGTGGGGGCATCCCATATGGCCAGCTGGTTTGGGATTGTGGCTAGACACTGGAGCTGTGGCTGATGACACCCATCAGAAATGCACACACACCCACACAAGAACACCATAATGAGGCACACTCACAAACCAGGATCATTATAGAGCATGTGTTTGGGATGCTCAAGTCACTGTTCCACTGCCTTGACACATCCAGTGGAGCCTTGCAGTATTGTCCAGCCACATGTGCACACATGTTCATAGTATGTGCCATGCTACACAATATGATCCTCCAGAAACAGCTGCAGCAGGAACAAAATGGGGAAGGGCGACATACCGCCCCCATCATTGCCAAGGCTTCCACAGGCACAGAGTGACTTGGAGGAGGAACACCCTGAGCCTGCCCCTGTAGGCAGATGGAGGCATGCCCAGTATGCCCTGGCCTTGGCAAAGAGGCAATGCATAACACAAACTCTGACACTGTAGGGCCCCAGGGACTGATCTCTCTCTCTCTGTCTTACTCACACACACAGTAAAATGGATACCAAACATTACACCACCTATACCTGACCATGTATAGGCAGTGAATTGCATGCATTCATCACAGTCAGCCCTCAAGCACCACCCTCACAACAGCTGCAGGCACAAGGTAAGCCAGTCTCTGTAACAAAATAAACTAATGGAATGGAATTTTCTGATAGCATATCTCTGGTATTGATCAAGTATGTAAGGGAATGGGGTGGCTAACTGGGTTAGCAGCAGACAACTGACAGCTCTGTGGGACAGCAGGATATGTATCCCCAGTACTGTCCTACCCACACCATGCAGTACCACCCTAGATGACAAATACCACTACAATATATGTAGTGAGCCAAATAACTGGGGGGGCATAGGTCACATGCATGGATGCCAAAGTGGAAGTCCCATACCCACCACCAACCCCACACAGCAGATCAGCTGTAGACAACCACACAGAAATGCCTGGTAAAGGCCCTCACATGGCTACATCCATGAAATCTCCACCCACAGACTTTTACACAGTGATATCACAATGGATCTGGTAGTGGCAGAATGGCTTTGAAAGGTAAGAAGTCACTTTTGTTAGAGCTAGCCTCATAGGCTCTGTGGTGCATGTGATAACTGCCTAACATTATAGTACAAATAGCTAGTTAGGTAGGAGTTCTAATTTCAATCCTGGCAAATGTAAAAGTTTGTGTGTGTTCACAACTAAAAGCTTTTGGGTCCACTCAAACCCAGTACACTTCCCCTTCTCCTACTTTAACAGTCCTCAGATATCAGTCATCTTAGAATCGCCTTCTGTCAGACCTCAGTGTTATGAGTTCTGTGTCGTGTGTGATAACTGCATAACACAATAGTATAAATAACTAGTTAGGGAGGAGTTCTAATCTTAGGTTGAGGGGTACACTGTGTAGGTGACATATGTGCCTTTTGGCATGTGCTATTTTGTGGTGTCTGAGTGGGTGTCTGTCTTGCTGGTCTGTGCTGTTTGTGTAAATGTCCATTGAGTACCTCTGTGAAGGTGGGTGTGTGGCTTTTCAGTGTATGTCAGGGCTGTCATAGTGGGTGTTGTGGCAAGCTATGTGATCCACATGGTGTGGTGCAGATGTTGATCTATGCTCTTGACCTGCTAGTCCAGTCTTTGCTGGAGATCGCATATTTACACATTTGGTGATATAGGGGTAACTCTCACTGGTCTGAGTGATTGGAATTTAGAGGAGAGGGCTGCCTGTGTACATGAGGCAGTTGCAACAGTGTCTCAGAATGGACAAGTGCACCAGGTTAATGGGTGAAAGCACAGAAAACTGCACTTTAATCATGCCAGGAGGGGTGGTCATACTTAGTAAGTACTGGGGCTAATTCCGTGATAAACAAGTACTGCTGATGGCTCCCATGTGTGATACACTTACTGATACAATAACCTGTTGAAGTGCAAAGCTATAATTCTATTTGAAGTGCAAGACAGGAGGAACTAGCAAGATGTATGGGTGAAACTGAAGGTAGACTTCCTGCCACCTGTAATACTTTAACTCAGCTGTGTAGTTATCAGCACATTTAGCCAGTTGCAAGTCCAGTAAGTCCAGTAAGATCTGTAGTGCACGCAGTAACTGCGTAAAAATGTAGTACAAATAACTGGATAGGCAGGGGTTCTAATCCTAATACTGGCAAATGTGTGTGTGAGAATAATGTACTGTGTGGGCTATACCATTTTGACATGTGTACGACCCTTTACACTTCCCCTCACTCCAATTTAGTAGTCCTGTTGATGTCATTCAACTTAAAAGTACCTTTGGACAAGGTGATGTTGTATAAGCTCTGTAGCATGTCTGATAACTGTGTAACACTAAAGTAAACATAACTAGATAGGCAACAGTTCTAATCCCAATACAGGCAGCTGTATGTGTCTGAATCAGATACCGTATGACTTATACCATTTTGATTTGTGTACGACCCATTACACTTCCTCCCACCCTACTTTACCTGTGCTGTTGTTATCATTCACCTTAGGAGTACCTTTGGACATGGTGAGATTATGTAAGCTGCGTGGCGCATCTGGTAACTGTGTGATACTGTAATACAAATAACTTGATAGGCAGGAGTTCTAATCTCAATACTGGGCAACTGTTTGTGTAAGAATCATGTACTGTGAAGGTTATACGATTTTGAGTTGTGTACCACCATACTTTTCCTAATTTAGTAGTCCTGTTGATGTCATTCACCTTACAAGTACCTTTGGATGAGTGAAACTGTGTAAGCTCTGTGCTGTGTCTGATAACTGCGTAACACTATAGCAGACATAAATAGATAGGTAGGAATTCAAATCTCAATACTGGTGTGTGTGTGTGTGTGTGTGTGTGTGTGTGTGTGTGTGTGTGTGTGTGTCATATCTTGTGTAGCTGATACCATTTTGATGTGTGTACCATACATGGCAGGTGACCACCTCCTGATGCCATTAATTTATATAGTGTGGTAATGGCATCTGCCTCACATGCAGCATGTGAAACCATTGTACAGGCCATACCAGTCCACTGTACAGATGTGTCTGGAACATCCAGATGTTTGGAATGTATTAGTGCTCTGTCTGCCTTAACAATGCCCATGTATGTGATATAGTTGCCAAATAGGCCACAGTCAGTGTACTGACACATATGGCAGTATCAGGTATCATACCTGACTGAAACTGCATACTGATACAATCTCTGCTACCCTCACACTTGTCCAGGCTTGTAGGTGCAATACATGAGTCCAGTTGCTTGGTTTTACAAGTGAATTGTTCATATCATGGGTCACATTAAAGGTTGGGAAAGGTGTGGACTGAGATATTGCGGTCTCACTCAGTATATATCAGAAATAAATGGCTTCTTAACAGGTGTGTGTATATACATTTTATATTCACTGTACAGTAGTAATGTTTCACACATGTCCCTACCTTAGACAGTTTGTCCAACACATTTTGCTGCTGTCTGTCCAGATGTCTTGCACTGACAAGTTGTGAGGTATGCTACAGGAATGTTACATTATCTTCAGATAGGCCTCTCTGGTGACCACTGTGATGCAATACAATCAACCCCATCAGAAGTGAACATGCGCATAAAGCAATATGGCCATTAGTCATAGTTGTGTGCATGGTACCTTGCATGCCCTCCACATGCCTGGGGTATTGCCAAAGCACAACTGAACAATTCCATGCTCACCAGCTTCAGACTGCTGTCCCATATGCAGACCAGAGTAACCTATGTAGTTGTGGGAGAGAGGTATTGTCAGCAGACTCACATGTGCTCTTAGTAAAGGATGGATGCAGCATGTCTGCACATTTATAGTACAAAACCCAACACTACACAATTTGCTGTCCTTCACCATAGATTTGCACTTCTTTGCATTAAAAAGCCCCATCCACAACTGCAATCTTACCTGACACATGCATGTAGATACTGTACAGACACAAGTATGTCTCATACAGTAGTCTACAAATCCCCACTGGGACCTTACCTGCACACTCCTTGTCCATTGTGTGGGTGCCACCCACCTCCAGCAAGTGGGACTTTGTACCCTGGTGTTGTACTGTAATGGGTTGCCCAAGCTTGACAAAGAGCTCATTTGGTGTCAGTGGGGGCTGCTTGGCTGGGCTCTCACCTGTGGTTGTGGGGTCCCTGGCCATGGCAGCAACCCTTTCCAGGCATAGCATATGAGGTTGGTGGCATGATGCCACACCTGCTCATATGTATGTGCATGCAGGCCCACCTTATTTACCCTGTGGACAAGGTCATCCCACAGGGTGGTCCTCTCCCACGGATATTGCTGGCCTTGGACCAACAGTACTGTGTGGTTCTGTATAATGGCTTACATTATTAGGTTGTATTCCGCTGGTGAAAAGGTCTCCCACTGGTGATGTGACATTGCACCTGGTAGACACTAACAGGGAAACACATCACAGGACCCCATACATTTAGCAACAGTATGTCCAGTACCTGTACATATACTTTGAATACCAGTAGCCAACACTCATAACCATACAGTAGCCACCACTCACAACCACACCATACCGCTGTAATCTATCAGCACAGTATCAGCTTGCATTGCGCTCCTGGTCCTGATGAGTCATATTGCCTGCAGTGAGGGCAACTTGTTTGCATAATCCGTCATTCCTCATTCATGTCTGTGTAAATGGATGACATTAGCCATCTTCCATGCGGATGGTGTGTGGATGGTGTTGTGGCTTGGTGTGACTACAGTGTGTAATGCAGCTGGGAGCATATGCCTGAGTTCATGTAGGATGCAGACAGGGGTGATATGACATTCCGTGGATACTTACATTTGTTGCCTTTCAGTAGGCAATATGTACCTGCTCACTGGTGATGAGGGGAGGGGTGTGGGTGCAGTAAATATCCACCTATAGTTATGCTGAGCCAGGGGGGATGTTTGCCCTAACCCTATCTGTATCAGGTTGCCTGTAGCTATGTTGTGTGTGTATGTGATCTGATTGGCCACCATTACAGGTTGTGTTGCCTCTGAGATTGCAGACATATGGGAAGATGGCTTTGTGATTGTTCCTGGTGGATGTCTCCAATTTGTACTCATAGTTGGCCTTACAGTAATCCACCTGAGGCCTTATATGCTTGTTCAGACAATGGCTAACTTGATGCCAAGTTGGTTCCTGCCCCTACTTTGCCCTGTACAGCCATTATAGGGACCAAATCTGTGGTTTACGTAATGCTGCTGTTCAGCAAAGGGATTACTCTACATTGGTGGTGGCAGGTATGACAAGTAAGGTATTGCTGAGTCCATACAGCCATGTATGTTTTCAATCAGTTGTTTGTAGTGGGCATGGCCACAAAGTCATAACACAGTTGGACACCTCTCCAATTTAGTAATGATAATCATGCTTATTGTACTAACCGTGGCTGTGTCAGGGCAATGAAACAACCAGTAGCTGTAGAAATGTCACTCTTTTGGGTGCACAGTAACTGAGATTACACATGTGTACAACATGTACAGCTTTTTAACTGACATTTTGCATCCCATATCTGTTTTCATGGGGTAGACGGATACATCTACTTATACTGACATGTGCATACCTAATACCTCACATACATGTCTGTTCTATGTCAGTACGGCACACTAAATTCCCATTCTTGATGCACAGTCATCCCCCTCAACCTGTTACAGCAGGACATCTGTAGGATGCATTGCATACATGGGTGGAATAGGACAAAATCAGTGACAGTGTCTCAATATTGCTGTAGCATACTTGAATCATTCAATAGCACAGTAGCCTTTGCACTGACAGGCATCCCCTGGATGATGTCCAACAGTCACATGGCAGGAAGAGAGGGGAAAGGCTAGGAGGGTGGTACTGAGGGTAAGAATTGTTAATGTCGACAGTATGAGTGGTATAGGGACCAGGCTAGCTGATATGATGACCAGTGGATGGTTGATATATTGTGTGTGTACAAGGGACCACGTAGAAGGGGATTATGGCTGGGTGTATGGTAGGCAGGTCACAATTGTGCTATCAAGGTGTGGACTGGAGGTGGAAGGGAGTAGGGCTTTTGATTAAGGAACAGTATGCCAAGAGTGTTTTTGGAGGATGACATAAGTGTCTGATAGAGTGATATTTCTGAAGCTGTAAGCTGATGGTGTAATGATGACTGTTGTTAGTGCATATGCTATGCAAGTTGGTTGTGTGATGGATGAGAAAGAGAAATGTGATATCAGTTGGATGAAGTGGTGATGACTGTACCCAAGGGTGACAGACCAGTCATTGCAGCAGATTGTCAATGGGCATGCTGGTAAAGGGAACAAATGAGATGGGGAATTGATGGGTATGTATGGTGTTAAAAGGAGTGGAGATGGTGAGATTGTAGTGGATTTTGCAAAAAGAATGGACATGGCTGTGATGAATACACACTATAACACGAAGGAGGAGCATAGGGTGACATACAAGACTGGAGTAAGATGCACACAGGTGGAATATATTCAATGTAGGAGGGCCAGTTTGAAGGAGATTGGAGACTGCAAAGTGCTGACAGGAGAAAGTGTATTTAGGCAGCAGAGAATGTTGGTATGTGAGATGATGTTGGTGATTGAGATGAGGAGGAGTGTGGGGGCAGCACCAAGGATCGAATGGTGTGAATTGCAAAAATGTGCTTGTGAGGTGGAGTTCATGGAAGAGTTGAGACTGGCACTGTGTGGCAGTGACAATCTAACAAATATCTGGTTAAGTACAGCAGACCTGGTAAGGAAGACAGCTAGACAGGTGCTTGGGGTAACATGTGGATTGAGGAAGCAGTACAAGGACACCTGTTGGTGGACTGAGGAAGTACTAGACAGTATACAGAGACAGAGTATGGGGAAGAAGGAGTGGGATTATCAGAGAGATGAGGAAAGTAGGCAGGAGTATGAGGAGATGATGTGCATGGCAAAGAGAGAGGTGGCAAAGGCTGAGGATGGGCATATGAAGAGTTCAATGACAGGTTGGACACTAAGGAGGGATGAAAGGAATTGTACCGATTAGCTGGATAGATGCAATGAGCTCGGAAAGATGTGCAGCAGATAAGGGTGATGAAGGATGATGAGGTATATGTACTCACAAGTGAGGAGAGTGTGTTGAGCACATAAACAGTATACTTTGAGATGCTGATAAATGAAGAGAATGAGACAGAGAAGGTTGGATGATGTGTGTATGGTGAATCAGGAAGTGCAATGGCTTAACAAGGAGGCTATAAGGATATCTATGAAGAGGATGAATACTAGCAAGCCTGTTGCTCCACATTACACACCTGTGGAAGCACAGGGTGGTTTAGCAGAAATGGCAGTGGTGTGTTAGCCACAATGGTTACTGTTATCTTGGGAAGTGTGAGGTTGTATGAGGAGTGGAGAGAAAGTGCTTGGGTACAGTGTTAAGAATGAGGTTGATGTGCAGAGCTATGATAATTACTGAGGGATAACATTGACCAGTCACAGCACAAAATTATGGGTAAGAGTACTGGAAGCTAGGTTACGCAGGGAGGTGAGGAGTACTGGTCAGCAGTATGGTTTCATGTGCAGAAAGGGCACTACCAATATGATGTTTGCTCTGAGACTGTTACTGGTTTAATACAGAGAAGATCAGCAGTTGCTCTGTGTCTCTCTGGACATACAGAAAGCATATAACAGGGTGCCTAGACAGGAGTTGTGGTATTGTATGATGAAGTTATGAGTGGAAGAGATAGGGTCTATATTAGAACATCGAAGTTTCAAAACTTCGAATGTTCTAATAGCGAGCCCTTTACAGTAAAAGCTGAAAATATCAAAGCAACTGAAAAACGAATTTTTTCCTAGGGAAAGAATTTGGTTGTCCTTTTCTGTTGCTTTGGTATTTTCAGTGCTGTGGTGGAAAGTTACAGGTTGGGTTCAGGTAAGTGTGCGATTGAGTGCGGGTTAGCTTAGTTAGGGTTAGGGTGCTGGTTAGGTATGTGTGCGATTGTGTGGATGTAAGGGTTAGGGTGGATTAGGTGAGTTAGGGTTAGGGCGCGGATCAGGTAAGTGTGTGACTGTGTGGACATGAGGGTTAGGCTGGGGTAGGTGAGTTAGGGTTAGGGCATGGGTGAGGTGAGTGCGCAATAGTGACGGACCTTAGGGTTAGAATTTGGGTTAAGGTAAGTGGATATTTAGTGGTGTGTGTATAGTTTAGTGTAGGGTTAGGTGTAAGATTTTATGTGTATGTGTATGGATTGCTGTTTGTTTTGGTGTGCTTGTGTTGTGTGCATGTGTTATGGAACAGCAAATTTTTTAGCTGTTCTGTATGTTCGATGCTTTCAGCTTTCGCTGAATAGGGTTCAATATTAGAAAATTTGAAGTTTTGAAACTTTGATGTTCTAATATAGACCCAAGAGATATATGTAAGTGTGGTACAGGATAAGTACAAGGGTGGTGTGACAGCATTGGGATTGATGGATATGTTTAAGGAGGAGATGGGATGACATCAGGGATCAACTGTGAGCCCTTTCTGATTTGCAATGGTGATGGACAGGTTGACAGACCCCATTGACTATGTTATTTTCAGATGACATTGTGATCTGTATTGAGAGTAGGGAACAGCTTTTGGAGACCCTGGAAAGGTGGACATATGCTATAGAGAGGAGATGAATGAAAGTCATCAGCACTAGGACAGAATATCTGTGTGTCAATGAGAGGGAGGATAGTGGAATGTTGAGGATGCATGGAGTACAGTTGGTAAAGGTGGATGTGTTCAAATGATTGGGATCAACATTTCAGAGTAATGAGAACTATGGAGGACAGGTGAAGAAGAGAGTACAGGCAGCATGGAGAGGGTGGAGAAGAGTGTCAGGAGTGATATTTGACAGACGAGTACCAGTAAATGTTATATGTAAGGTCTACAAGAGGGTAGTGAGACCACCTATGTTATATGGGTTGGAGACAGTGGCATTGACAAGAAGGCAGGGGTCAGAGCTGCACATGGCAGAATTACAGATGTTATGATTTGCACTGAGTGTGACATGGGTACATAGGTTTAGCAATGTGTATATGACAGGCTCAGGTCATATTGGATGATATGAGACAGTGTTGGAGAGGCAGCATTACATCAGTTTGGACATGTGCTGAGGAGGGGTGCTGAGTATATTGTAAAAAGGATGGTAAGGATGTAGCTGCCAGGTAAGAGGAAGAGAGGAAGGCCTCAGATAAGGTTTCTGGATGTGGTGAGAGAGGACATGCAGGTGGTTGGTGTGAGACAGCAAGATTCAGAGGACAGGCTGAAATGGCAGCAGATGATCTACTGTGGCAATCCTGAATGAGAAAATCCAGAAGACAATGAAGGGGGATGTTGTAATGTCAGTCTTCACAGATTTGGCAAAGAGTTGACTGACATAACACAACTCTATGGGTAAATGACTACAAATATGAGGCACACATATGGTCAGTGTGCAGAACACTAGGCAGCTGAATGATATGAGCTCAGTATATAACACGCAGTTCAACACACACATCTGCAGCAGTACTTTACTCAGCATATGCTCTGTATAGTTGTCTTATATTTACAAGTCAAAATGTGTAACATTGTTATATGCACAGGTAACATATGGATATGTATAACATCCCAGTAGCTGGCCTAGTCACTACAGACAGAGTCACATGCTATGGCCATCAGTGCTGTTCATCATTACATCAGTACAGCAAGTCTTGTTGAGACATATGTTTTCAAACCCCTATTTTCCATTATTACAGACCACCTACTGCATGCTTACTTGTTTTACATACATTTTGTCTGGATATTTCACAGATATATCCTTTTTTTTATTTTTTTTTCTCACAATATTTCAGCTTTGCCCTAATGGACTGTCTATGACAGAGGTGGTTTGAATAGATGGCAGCTTGTCCTTTGTAGGTAATGTCCATGACCATGTGATGGCCTGAGCATCAATTGGTGTTCCCCAGTTGTTGACTGCATGCAGAGCAGTTGTGTAGTTATTCCAATAGACAATGTCATGGCAACACACTCCTATAATTGAGTATCATGTGGGCATTGGCCCTTTCCCTTACCTGTGAGGAAGAGATCCTGGAGGTGTGTGAGCTAATACCTCTTAGAACATGACCTGTGGTGATAAGCCAACTAAATGGTGAAGATTCAAGACTTAGGGGCAGAATGTGAGTATTGCTGTTATATGTTTTGAATACTGCTTGTTTAACAGGGTTTGTCTGAACATGCTACTTCTGCATGGGTTTCAGTCTGACAAAGTTCTGTGTCTGCATAGCTCTGAACTGCAGGGCTATCCACATAATGGCCAGAGGAGTGCCTGTTATGTTTGGTCTGTTCCTCAGACAGGTGTTGTCCTTGGCAATCCAGTAGCATACTCTGGTGATTGCAATCAGTATATGCCAACATCCATTTGTGTTTCAGACTTTATATCCCTCAGAAAAGATATGTTACAACAAACCCTGTAACACCAGCAATTTTCTCAGTGTATAACAGCAATATTTCAAGTATGGCCATGTTTTTCAGCCTCTGTCCCAAATTATGTCAGGCTTGGTACAGATGCCATACAGTAGGAGGTTGATAGGTAAGGTCTACCATTATTTTGTTCTGTCATTCCTGCTGAGGGAAAAGGGTGGACAACATGTGGGACTCTGTACATTCAAGAGGTTGGTGTATGAAGAATGCTCTTAGATGCCCTTGTAACAAATTTTATGTGGGGGAGAGTAACACGTGTTTTAAAACTAGGCTGTTAGAACATATGAGACATATTGCTGATGAGGAAGAAGACAGTTCAATAGCTGTACATTTCAATAATTCTCACCATGGGGGTAGTAGTCATGAAAGAACACGTGTTATGTACAGAATCAGTTTAAATTCTTAAATGTGATACTTTATCACCTAGTGGGTTGAATGTGTAGTGTCATTGGAGGCTGTGTATATACATGTAATTAAGTGTAATGGGTTACAAGGTACTGCTTTGGAAAAAGTCTGTTTCTCAGTTTGGTCAAACAGTCATAAAAGAACAATTGTTATGTACAGAATCAATGTATGTTTTTAAATGTGATACTTTATCCCCTAGGGGGTTGAATGAGGAATGTAATTGGAGGCTGTGTATTTAAATGTACTTAAGTGTTACTTGCTTCTTCTAATTAAGGCAAGTGTTTCTTGTAATGTGTTACTCCTTGAAGGCTTTGGCAAAGACATCAGAGTAAAATGAACTTGTGTGAATTACTGGCTGTTTGTATTTTTGTTTACTATCTTCACTCTGTAGTTGTTTTGCTAAGAGGTCACTGTATATGTCTGGCCATTGTGTATGGCCTATCATGGTTTTGTAGCAGTGTACTGTTCACTTATTATTTGGACTGGGAGGGGCAGATGTGAGTGTCATGGATCCTTTTGTATCCAACTGTGCATGCTGCCCCAGTTATGGGTGGTCTATCAGCAGCATATGTTTGTATGGGCACTTAGAGAAATGCATGTATGTGTATATATATATATATATATATATATATATATATATATATATATATATATATATATATATATATACACGAAAATACCACTGGCAATACCGAAAGCAAAAGGACAAACAGCGCAAAATGATTTTAACGTTTTCGTTCTTTTAATAAAATTGAACTTCTTCAGAAATGCACCCAAAAGCTTGTACTTAGCTTAAATAGAAGTTCAAAAAATCACATGTTGTGAATGACCAATGGAATCACTTTTATATGGATTTGACAATTGTGAAAATGTAATTCCATTGGTCATTCACAACATGTGATTTTTTTGAACTTGTATTTAAGCTAAGTACAAGCTTTTGGGTGCATTTCTGAAGAAGTTCAATTTTATTAAAAGAACGAAAACGTTAAAATCATTTTGAGCTGTTCGTCCTTTTACTTTCGGTATTGCCAGTGGCATTTTCGTATGGTTATCTGGTTTTGTTCAATCTTGTCTTTAATATATATATATATATATATATATATATATATATATATATATATATATATATATACACACACACACACACACACACACACACACACACACACACACACACAATCAGTATTTCTTGGTAATATATCTGTATATTACATATATATGTATCTCCACACATATCTATGTCTCTATATATGTAAACCTATTTTTATATATATATATATATATATATATATATATATATATATATATATATATCTATATGTCTTTCCTTTTGTAAACTGAGTGTACTGCATGATATGATGTAAAAAACAAACATCTTATAGCTAAGATGGCCTAGTGGTAAATTGCGGTGACTATGGTGTATAACATCCCGGGCTGAAGACTGAGCGCAGCTGGTTATTTTGTTGCTGGCCAGAAGAAGGTCTGTTGGATACAGAGTGATTAAGGCACTTTTAAGCAGTTGTACGTGGGTTTACATGGGTTTGTGCTCTGCTAAGAGGTGCTAAAACACAGTTACACCGATAGACGCTTAAACTGTGTAGGCTTCGCTTACTGACACTTACCTGTGTGCAAATATGCTTAGCAGAGCTAACTACTGGTTATCATTCACACTTAAGCAATGTGTAAACCTGATAAGCATAGCTCAGCCCTGGCAACCATTGCTCACATTCCAGTCTCATAAAAGAGCAGTGTAATGACATCATGTAATACGTTTATTTAATTTCCTGTACATAACATGCTTTTATGTGCTCTCATTACAGTAGCAAGGGGTGTGACTATACTGTACAGGACACTTGGATATACATGAGTAGCATCACATGCTTTTTGTTTTTATTTTTGTATACATGGGTAGTATCACATGTTATCTGCACTCACACTTGCATGTTACACCAGCTACAGTACACTGTGGATGAATATGATTCCACACATATTGTATTATGAAATTAATACTTTTGACACTGCTTTTCCATGTAAGATTAGATTGTCTATTGTAGTACTCCAACCATGCACCTCTGCATGCAGAGCTGGGACTCTGAGTACTACACTCTCTTGTTCTTGGTGTTTCAGCTGTATGTTTTTATGCATCTCTTATTGGATATTAATATGATATTATATATTATATGTTAATATGATATTATTATATTAACTGTATAGTACTATTTTTTTTGCCCATGTCACTGAGGACTGCTGTCATGTAGTAATGGCATACGTTCAGTTTCAGACTTCTATCATTCAGAACATTCATCCTAATGCATAACATGTTTGCTATCCACTTTCTGTCTGTCCTCTGTGCAGATGTGCAGATGTCAGGTATTGCTAAGGCCATACAACTATGTAGGTGCCCATATAGTTTTGTGCTGTGGGCCTGGACACTGCTGCTAGCTCCAACAAATGGGATGTCCTTCACGTGGGCCTTGTCCCTTTTCCTTGCCTGTGTGAGGGACATTACGGAGGTGGTGGGCTACAGATTCACAGACAGTAGGTGGGAATACTTCACTGGAGAGGACATTTGGAGACAGCACAACAACATGGGGGACATACCTCCAGAATTGTCGACAGATTCTATGCCATCGGTGCTGTTATACACATGTGGGTTGATAGATTGACAAAGCTTGTGTGGACATGCATTTGGTGAGTGACTTCATGTCTGACAATTATATGTCTCTGACATACCTCTCCACTGGCATGCTGTCCACAGACTGGGACTCTGGGGAATGCAGTCAGTAAATACTAAAATCCATTGGTATTACTGACTTCATATTCCTCATAAAGGAAATGTTACAACAAACCCAGTAACATCAGCAACTGTCTAAATTTCTGACAGCAATATGTCCATTCTATGCCTGTGTTGTGCCTCTGTCTCCAAATGATAACAGGCTTTGTCCAGATGTCATAGAAAGAAAGGTTCAGACGTATTTAGTATCATTATTTCTTGCCTATATTCCTCCTACCATCTCAGTGATGTAGTAGACCCACAGACATGTTACAGAGAAGAGGCCATAGATATCAGTCCTGAGCCTGTACATTCTGAGGTGAACTGTACATTTGAAAGACTGTGTATGTCTGGCCATTGTTGACAGACTGTCAGAATTGTGTACACATGTCATGTGTGCATGTTATTTGGGCTGTGTATGGAGGGGGTAGATGTAAGTGTTATGGCTCCTTTTTTATCTGACTGTGCATGCTGCTCTAGTATCTGCTGGTCCATTGGTTGTATGCCTTTGTAGGGTCAGACTGAGATGTGTCCTGTACCATGGTTAGGATTCAGACTGCACTGAGAAGTAGGCCACTATATGTAGGGGTAGTGTGTGTCTGGAAAACTATTATGTATTTCTTCGCACAGTCCCTATTCTCTACTGTTCACCTGACCTACCAGTATGTGACTGTGACTGTGGTGGAATTGGTTGTGGGTATGCACTTTCACACTGACGTCTGAATTTTGGTGCTGTAACATCCCTGTAGTGCCTGACATCCCAAAGGGGGATGACAACACAATTTTTGACATTGAGCTTAAGGACATGGCTCTGACACCATTCATTGGTTTCAGTGAGGCCTTTCTGTAGGATGTTGACATTACTTGGGTAGTTAATAGCTCCCAACTTACAATTGTCTGCAAACATAATCAGTCAGAGTCCCTTCATGTTGGCATGGACTTCAGAGAAGTTGATATCAAACAGTAGATGACCCAGTATCAAACCCTGTGGAACTCCATTCATGACTGGTCAGCAGTTTGACTTGGGGTCAGCCACTTTCACACTGTGGGTTCTTTCTGTGAGACAGTTTGCAGCCCACTTACTGTTATAGGGGCTGATGCATAGCTTAGTGAGTTTATCCATGATTCCCGAGTGGGGAATGTTATCAAAGGATTTGGTCAGATTGAAATAGGCTGTATGAACCACCTTGCCTCCATCCAACTCTGGTGACTGACTCAAAGAAGTTGACCAGGTTGATTGAACAGGCATGATCTACCCTTCACAAAAGCAAACTGTGTGGGATCCTGAGTCTAAAAATTCCTATACCACTGTTTCTTAGGTCCATGATGGTGCATTCCATAGCTTTGCATGATAGCCTTGTCAGGCTGATGGGGCAATATTTCCCAAGGTCTGCAGTCACTCCTCCTTTGTGGAGAGGGATGACTGTAGCAGTGCAACAGTCAGTAGGGACAAAGCCTGAGGTGAGGCTGTGATTGAACAGGGCACACAGGTGAGGTGCCAGTTCACTCTGTAGTTCATGCAGAAGACAGCCAGGGATATTACCAAGTCCAATAGAAGCTTTTTTTGGCCTTGGACAATGGTGTTTTAACCCAAGCAGCAGTACTATTGGGTGCCTGGCAGTGTACTAGTATTGTGATTGGTCCTTTGGGGGTGAGGTGCCACTGAATCTGTGTGCCAGTACATTGACAATATCTCTCAGTATAGGAGGTACCATTGTACAGTAGCTAAGAGCACATTTTGGTATTGCCATGGAGATTCTTTACATAACTATAGGAGGCTTTGTGGTTGTCTTTACTGTATGCTGCAATTCTGTTTTCACAGCTAGCTTTAGACTAATTGATGAGGAATCTCATCTTTTTGTTGAAGCTGATGAGGGTTTCTTCCAGTTTTGGGACTTCACCTTACTCCATATCAGTTTCTTCCTTCTGTTGTAGAGTTTCTTTGGGCAGAAGACCACCAGATTGGCTTCCTTTTTTCTGGAGTGGAGCGTCTTGTTTCTATTAGGTATGGCAGAATCCATGCATTTGTGTACGTATTCGGACTGCATTGGTGTGTGATTTGGAGGTCATGCAACTAGTGTCCATTTGCACGGGTGCCATGAAGTTAGCCACCTCTGTTTTTTGAAGGCCAAAGTTAGCTTTGGAAAGGTTTTTCATGGTGGTTACCTTTGCAGGGGGATGGGAGGGATGTGGATTTCTAAGGTGATGACATTGTGGTCAGATCTAACCATGACAGAGTTGACTATTGGTGTACAGCAACAGTCACCCATGTTAGTTCTGACTAGGTCAATGATGCTGCTACCTGTAGTGGATGTAGAAATGAGCTGGTCCAGGCCATTGGAATGAATGCATTCCAGGAAACACTTGGTCAGTGCATTGATACATGAGTAGCTTTCACAGTTAATGGAAGGGTAGTGAAGGTCACATGTATGAGAGTGCTAGGCTGGACAGTAATATTCTGCAAGATGCATAGGAACGTGGGTTTTGACTCTTGCAAAATGGTTGGGGACCAGTAGTAGGCTAAACTTGAATTGCTGTCTTACCCTATGTTATCTACACCTGCATTATCTGTGATGCATTATGTTGGGCTACCAGTCTG
The DNA here is from genome assembly GCF_019279795.1 of Protopterus annectens. Classification (NCBI taxonomy): domain Eukaryota; kingdom Metazoa; phylum Chordata; order Ceratodontiformes; family Protopteridae; genus Protopterus; species Protopterus annectens. Next base: position 286,107,997 of record NC_056731.1, read on the forward strand.
GACAAGTGCGCATCCTTTGTGAATAAGGAGTTCTTCAAGTGAGTTCCTTTTGAGATTTAGACTTCTAGCATTGAGCAGCATGACCCTCGGAATTGCATTTCTTTATAGCTGTTATATCTTTAGGTATATATATATATATATATATATATATATATATATATATATATATATATATATATATATTTGTGTGTGTGTGTGTGTGTGTGTGTGTGTGTGTGTGTGTGTGTGTGTGTGTGTGTGTGTGTATGATCCTCAGAATTGCATTTCTTTATAGCTGTTATATATTTAGATATATAAATATATATATATATATATATATATATATATATATATATATATATATATATATATATATATATATATATATATATATATATATATATATATATATATATATATATATATAATATATGTGTGTGTGTGTGTGTGTGTGTGTGTGTGTGTGTGTGTGTGTGTGTGTGTGTGTGTGTGTGTATGCATTTATATACTTTTCTATATATATGTATATGCATATATGTATATATTTTACATTTATATCTCTATAGATATATTTTGTGTCTAGATTTGTCTACATATATGCGTCAACATACATAAATACATGTATATATAGAAAACCTGACTGATTCTACAAAATCGTTTCCCCACTGTTGCATGACTCATCTGACTGATATGTTTGGAAAAGCATCAATAGTTTGTAGAGCTCACATCATGTAGTGGTACATTGCTTTGACTATGGTCTACAGGGTCCTGGATTCAAGACTTGGCGGACAGATAATTTGCAAGGCAGAGCAGTTGTTGCTGGAGACAGAGGGATAAGGGCGATATTTCAAAGAGATCCCTGTTTTGGGCCCATTGTGCCCCAGTCTGATATCCTTTGGACAGATTTGTTGCAATAAGAGGTTTGAGATATGGATCTGATGTACAACGCCAAAACATATATATGTACACACACACACACACACACACACACACGCATATATATATATATATATATATATATATATATATAGACATATTCATATATATATATATGTATATATGTATGTATACATATGTATATATATATATATATATATATATATATATATATATATATATATATATATATTTTATTTTTTTATTTATTTAACATTTGTTGACCGAGAATGTCCGACTAGGTTCCACAGAGCCTGTTTTCAGCGGAGGCCCGGGGAGAAACGCTCCAGATGCATGTCTTTGGAATGTGGGAGGAAACCGGAGTACCTGGAGGAAACCCACGCGAACACAGGGAGAACATGCAAACTCTACACAGAAGGCACCCCAGCTGAGAATCAAACCGGAGAACCTCTTGCTGTGAGGCGACAACGTTAACCGCTGTACCACTGTGTCGCCCTATATACATATATGAATCTAGAACTGGGAGCTGAGCAGGGGGGGCAGTCTGACCCTCTAGATGCACCATGCCGCCCTCAAGCTGGTGTAGCATATCTCCAAATTCCTTGTGGAGCTCTCTATGCACCAGACCCTGGACCTGGCTTTGGGTGATAGGATCCTGTCGGTGCCCATGCCCGGGGAGGACGAGCCCCATCCCCTGAGGCAGTTCTACCCGAAGGTGGTGCAGGACCAGCAAATGAAGAGGTCCCAGGGTGGGTCCTAGATGTGCTGAGGCCCGGTGCCATGGCCAGATGAGGCGGCAGAGGTGGATCCACTGGGATCAGCCTTCCCAGATGTGCTATGGTGTTCTAGTTGTAGAACATATGTTGGTTAGTCATGAAAAACACATTGCAGGATTAGTTATAACAGCATGCATGAGTATTCCCATTAACACAAAACAACAGATTTGGAACAGTTACATAGCAAACAGAACACATGCATATATGAACCACAGTGGGCATTATAATGGCATGCAGGTTACATTGATAGCAACAGGCCCCCAGTGATAGTACTTGAACAGGGAACATTAATAGAAAAACATTTCAATCTTTGTAGAACAATAGGACACATGTCCCAACAACAGGTTTGGTGAAGAACATACCCATTGATTTATGTGTTTAGATTATTGGTGCAGATAAGGTGGGGGGGGGGAGAGATGTCAATTAACAACTGTATATGCTTGAAGTGCTCACAACTTTAATGGTCATTGCTCTAATCATTACTCTACAGGTATTACCTCACTTTACATCGACCTATGGCCTTGGGTTGGACAGTGATATGTTTGTACACAGTGTATAATTACAGGCTTCTTACAGCTCATTTTTACCTTTTCTTACCTGGCAGACCAGTGGAGGAAATATCTCTTAACAATACCTGACTGTTTCTGCACATATTTACATAGTCAAGGTTACATATGTGCAGTCATAACTCTGTGTGTGTGTATGTACTAGTGCCATAATATCCACTTTGATTTCTATCGGTCACCCTGGGTGTTAGCTGCAGTGACCACTAGCTGTGACAGTATGACTCCTGTGGGAGATTTCATGGAGGGGACTACTTGGTGTACGTACTTCTCTTGCTGTAATTTGCAGCTTTGGGGTTGGACAGTGGGTGTTGTACACAGTGTATAATTACAGGCTTCTTACAGCTCATTGATACCTTTTCTTATCTGGCAGACCTGTGGAGGACATTTCTGTTAACAATACCTGACTGTTTATTCACATATTCACATATTCTTAGATGATATTATGCATACAGCTTAATAGCACTCCTGGGATTCGAACCTTGCCAGTTTGTGCAAAAAGAGAGCACAAGGTTGCAATTCATCACAAAGAGCTACTGAGGAATTGCTGCTGTTTTGCCTGACTGTTTTCAGTATAATAGCGTGTTGTTTGGACAACCTCCCTTGTAATTCTGATATTTATACATGGCAGATGCTTGTTATAATCTGTAGTCAGACCTTGACATATTGCAGTATGGAAAACAATGGTTAACACAGCATTACTATTCAGGGCCAGATCCTGGTGCATGGAACATTTTTTTATCACTAATCTGTTAACATCAAAATTACATCTACATTCAAACTACCATATACCAAAGTACACACAACAGTGTGGTGTTTAGTGTTTTTTTGACAGGTACTGCTACACCTTTACTGGTATATATCCTGTACATCAGTATTACTCTGCTAATGTCTTGTTTATTCAGTACAAACAGTACACATTACTAACTACTGGCAGGTGACATTCTACTGCATTCTATTTATTTGCACTGACTACTGCTAGCTAGATTAGTACTCACCAGCCTCGCGACTCAGCTTTAGGAGCCTGCTGGCATGGACTTCCAAGTTCGCAGCCCTTTCTTCTGCAGCTGTACAGGAGATAGAGAAACATTTATGCCTACCTTTCCATGTCATACTTAGGCTGGACTTTGATACACAAGAATTGATAGTGGTACTCGCACACTGTTGAGATATTCCGCACCCAAGCATCTTGGACCCACTGCTCCAAGCGGTCCCTCTTCCTTCGCTTCAAGTCAGCATAGTGATGCCAGATCTGCTCACCAGTTTGAGGGATGCCAGTTGCACTGGTAAGGTCACGAGGGAGACTGTCCCAGGCCTCCACTTTGTATTGGGAGCCCTGGTACTGGTCCTGCAGCAGTCGCCCTTCATGTTTTTTTACAAAGAGTCCAACCATGACCCTGGACTCCTGCATGCCTCAACCCTCTGCCCAAAAGTGCACACCTTTTCCAACTCCAGCCATAGTGCCTGCAGTGATCAGCTACGCTGTTTATGGTTGTATTCTGACCTGTAGGGTTTAAGTACGGCTGGATTCCCACCATTTGCCGTGATTGGTCTATTTTGAATATGCTGAGCTGAGCTAAGTGATAGGCAAACTCACTTAGCTGAGATAAACATTGCTTACAGAGGTAGATAGTAAGCACTGCTTACCTGTGTGCAAATCCACTTAGCTATGCTAAATATTAGTAAACATAACAGTTTAAGTGCTGTTTATTCCTGGTAAGCATAGCTGAACATAATTAAGTGATGTTCAGCTTTCATTTTATGGACTATCAGTATTGTGGGATCAATTCCTTCTTAATTCCATCTTATGATATGTATGTTTCCCTTCCGTGACATCACCCTGTGTGCTTTCATTACATTACATTCTTTAGTGGCTATACTGTATGGAACACTTGTGTTTATATGTGGATTTCACATCTTTACAACACTGACACCTTGCATTTGGACCTGCTACACTACCCTGGTCAACAAATGTATATTATTCACTACCTATTTATAAAAAATATATATTTTTGTCCTGTTTTACATATGAAAGTGAATGGAGTGTACTGGGGCTCGAACCATAAATGCCTGCAGGTTAAGCAAAAGCTTTACTCACTACACTATTTAACTTTGAATACTTTGGCTGTATATTTCTATTTAGCTCCTTTAGATATTTACACTCTACTAGGGTGGCCATGGTGGTGCAGTGGTTAGCATTGTCACCTTACAGCAAGAAGTTCCCCAGTTTGATCCTTGGCTGGGGTGCCTTGTTTGCAGAGTCTGCATGTCCTCCCTGTGGTCATGTGGGTTTCCTCCCACATCCCAAAGACATGCTATAGGTGGATTGAACACAATAAATTGGCCCTAGGCATGAGTGCATGTGTGTGCCTTCTGTGGAAGGTTGAGTGCCAGACTGGCAACTCAATACTGTAAAAAACACCAGTGCCAATCAAGAGCAGACAGGTGATCTGCTGTGGTGACTCCTAACCAGGAAAAGAAGAAGATGTTTATAATCTACTATGCATAGCTGCCCAGCATGCACACCCCCTCAGCTATGCCTAAACTTTATTGGGAACAGAAAAAAAAACTTGAAATGGTGTTTTATTTTTATTTTCCTTTGGGTGTACACATTGCTTTCTACCTCTTAGAGCAGGACATCTGGACAAAGCGTGACATGATGGGGGTCAAATAGGGACAGATTTTAGATATTGCTCTTGCCCACTTAAAAAGTTGATAGAATAACAGGCTTTGAATTGGCATGACTTTTCTGAAGGGTATAATGTCTGAGACTCAAATGTCTCTCATTATTTTCCAACTTTGGACTTTAATGATTTTACACTAATTTACCAGAAAACTATTCTTTTATGGAGAGTGGAACAAATATATGAGGCTGAAATCTAGCATTCTGTGAGAATCTGTATGGTTGAAGGTATGTGTGTGCATTTGTACACATTTCCTTCTTCTGCAGGATGCAGTAGTGCCGTACGGTGCTTTAGCAATACAGGGGGTGTGTCACAAAAGATGTGACACACCTCCTGTATTGGTTTCCTCTTTGATGGTTTCATTTCAGTGTCCACGAGTACTGAAATGGTTTATTTTACATTTCAGTGTCTGTGGACACTGACATACTGGCATAATATTAAAGTTGCACTCAAATATTATGCCAGTACAGCTTAGAAAGTGCTATATGGCACTTTCTGAGCACAGGGGGTGTGTTTAGTGTCTGTGCACTGCATGGACATGCCCTCAGTGCTCGTACATGGATTGTGTCCATGTAGAGAATACAGCAGCATGCCTTCATTAATATGCAAGGTGCACTGCTGCTCTACATGGGCACGGAATGCTCCGTGCAAGAATAACATTATTCTTGCACAGAGTTCATGAATCCCTGGGAGGATGTTTATTGTGTGCTTGTGTTTTTAAAATCAGGCTCTAATTTTACACATGTGATTAAGGTTGAAGGTTGTTTAAACTTGTGAATCAATGAAAGGAGTTATGGTTCTAAGGAAGTCTGGTAATAAGTGCTAAACCCATAACTCACTTTGGAGTGTACTTTCCTGAATTCATATTGTATACTATGTTTTGGCTAAGTAAGAAGTGGTTCCCCTAAAGAAGTAGAGTATTTTCTGTACCCATAATGATTTACAGTTATATGCAAGTAATTGTTCAGTACCTTCCATGACATTATTTTGTAGGTGCAGTTTTAAAGAAAACCCGAGTAAACAGGGAAACTAAAAAAAAAAAAAATCAAGTACCAAAGTATAATCTTCATTTTTGGCAAAATCACTTGTAACTTTAATAAGAGAAGTATGATGGGAAGTGATATTAATTATAAAACAAATATGCTTTCAGAACTGAACAATACACTTTAAGGAGAAGATTAGGAATAGGTAAACCAGCTAAAAATATCATGGATAGCAAAATACACTACGGATAACAAAAAGGCTTTTGATATGCACTTGAGGCAAATATTATAAAACTGTTGTTAATATTTCATCAATATTTTATAATTAAAAAAAAAATCAGAGATTATGATTTAGTGGTTGTGGTGCTGCGTAATACATTTCTTTGGAAAGGGTGAGATAAAGTCAGACATAGAATAGTAATATATAATAAATATCATATCTGACCAGACCTGAATAGAGTATTAGTTTTCAGTTCTTTAACTTGTACTCGGCCAGATTCAGTAGCAGGTCTAGATGACCTCATTAGAGTATTTTTTTCTATCAAGAATGAAAAAAACATCTTGTATCATACTTAATATTCTTGGTCAAAAAACTCTGGAATCAGGATGCATTCTCAAGCTGTTGAAGATGGTATTTGTTGTTGCAGGTCCCCAGAGTGGCAATGACAGAAAAATAAGGACCTTTATGTCTGGCAAGTATCACTGCCAAATGCTTTAAGAGCACTTTTCTTGAATTATTTCTACATTCTTTTTCACGTAAGATTGATTGACATTGACATCCACGGTGGTGCAGCAGTAGCATTGTTGCCTCACAGCAAGAGGTTCTCCCGTTCGATTCTCAGCTGGAGTGCAGGAAGTGCCTTCTGTTTGGAGTCTGCATGTCCTCCCCGTGGTCGAGTGGTGTTCCGAAAGACATGCGTGAATGGGCGTGCCTTAGTTGAAGGTTGGGCGTCGAGCTGGCAACTCGGCACTGTAAAAACCTACTGCCAATCATTAGCGGACCGGAGTTCCACTGTGGCAACCCCTAACCAGGAAAAGCCAAAAGACGAACAACAACAACATTGATTGAGATTGACATGGATTTCTAGAAGGTAGATCCTGCTTAACTAATCTCATAATCTTTTGCACTAGTGTCATAGATTCCACAAATGTAGAACACAGCTGATGTTGATTCATCAAGATTTATAGAAGGCCTTTAACCCAGTGCCACTTTCTAATATATTGAGTACATTGGTAACATGAGGTCAATATATTCATAATCTCATGCTTTTTAGACTGGTTATGAACTGCACCATAAGGATGAGAATGCATTATACATGTTTCAAGGAGGGGGTTGCTAATAATGACATCCACAGGGTTCTGTCTTGGAGATATTTATTGTCAATATATTTATGACCACTTTTCCCAAAGGAGAGGTCATCTAGGTACTTATGTTTTTTTAGAAGACTCACGGGTAGGACTGAATGTTTACCAATGTGAATATCCATGGTAAATTGTAGGGTTTTTGAACACCTTATGTATTTAATAACTGAAATGGCGAATAACCTTTAATAAAAACAAATTATTAGTATTGCAGTTTGGTACATTTAATATGAATTATTCATATGCAGAAATGTTTGGTGCTGCACTTTCATAATCTAATCAATGATTAAACACTACCTTTTCTAATCAGGTGAGAGATTTTCATGTAATACTTGATATATTTTCATAAGTTCAGAAGTTAGCAATAGTGTTTAGCATCAAATAGCCATCAAAGAATACTATCTCCATAATCGTAGATCATATATTCTTACTCCCATCCATCTGCCCAAACATTTCATAAATGAATCTACATTCTTAGCCATTTTCACTGAATCTGAAATTTTGTTCTATAATACTACCAACTTGTTAAATATATAAAAAATTACTGAATTTAGTCCTGGAAGTAGGAATGTGAAATCTTAAATTGTGCTTATGAGCTATTCTAGAAAAATAAGTGTCTATATTAAAGTAAACTCTAAACCTGATCATGAAAACTCTTATAAGCAAGGAATACTTTACCACAAATATTTCTATAGTGGATGGTATATTAATTCAAAACTCAATACCTACTCTATAGTCCATCTATTTAACATTACATTTTCTTTTGGTAAACTTTTCTTGAACTTTCTCCATTCTACTAATTTGATCTATACTATACGAACAAAAAGCCACATTATATTCTAAGATTGGTCTGACATGATTTTCATGTAATATTATCATACATTTAGTATCTCTTCTTGTAATATTTTTAAAAATAATACCTAATTTTTTCAATGTATTACATCAAATCTTGCAAATAAGAACTTAGTAGAAATAGTTATCCTCAGATCTTTATAACTTGTTACTTCTGATAAGACATATGAAGATAATTGAATACTGTGTAAGTGGTTTCTTAAAAAAAATTATAATACACTTATTTTGACTAAAACTTAAATCCACATTTTTTGCCCAATTCCGGATTGTAAACATAGAATAAATAACTCCAAAATCATCTTAACTGTTTGCAAAGCATCCCATCTTGCAATCATCTGCATATTTGGAGAACCAGCAATGGAAATCCAGCAATGTTGATCAATAGCTATTATGCTAAATATGTCAGTAAACAACACCATACCTAAAGCCAATCCCTACAGAACACTGATCTATTTTCGTCAGTGTCAGACTTAATGCCTTATATAAACAGTAGACCACTACCACAGCTAGAAACACCACAACAAAATTAGCGTAAATCTTCTTTAATCACCACTTTCATCAGCAAGACTTCATCAGAAATATAAAAAATGCACATAAAACACTCTTTACATACTCTCAGCATAATAAAATTACAATCACATCATCCCATTCAATTAAGTAATACAATTAAACAATTAAATTTCAAAAGAAACACATATCCTCTGCAGTCTTTTAAAAAAAACATTTTATATTAATCACATTGTTTAATCCTGGTGTTCTGTCTGCTTTTAGATTTATTTGCCATTTGGTCTCTCTTTGTTCCAAGTAATTTTTAAAACTGCCGCCTCTCAAACTTAATTTTCCTTGCTCCAAAACTGAAAATAAAACTCTATTAAAACCTGTGCATTCCATGCTATGTCTATAAAGTGCATTTTTGCTATCCTTCCTTTTTATACCATTCCTATGTTCTCGGATCCTGATGTATAAATGTCTAGAGGTCATGCCTATATAACATTTTTGACATTGACTACAGACTGCTATATAAACCACTCCTTGACTTTTACAAGAAAAGACTCCCTTGACTGGAATGGTATACGGAATGTGGGGGCAATTCAATATCTGTCCCCTCTGAAATATATCTACACATATTGCACCCATGACATTTATACATGCCAAACTTTTTGTTAATCGATGTCATGTTCATGGTAAAGGAAGCTCTACCTTTCTCCAGAAAAGTCTTTAAACTATGGTTATTTCTATATGCAAATGTTGGACTTAGTCCCATGACTTTCAGTAAATCGTGGTTCCCTTCCACTATTTTTCAATTTTTTTCAATAACATTACGGATAATGCCCCCATTAATTGTCATGGGCATATCCAAACATAGATGTCTTTCTTTGAATTCTATTTCACCATTTGCTTTGGGACCTGTTTTGAGAGCTTTTTTAAAAATAGGTGGATACCACCCTTCTCTCCTATCCCATACATACTTCACTTATTCATCCAATAAACTTTCATCATATCTACGATCCATAAACATTTTTTAATGAAAGAAAATTCCTCCACTGCAGAATGATCGTCACTAGTCATTCTACTAGCTCTGATGAACTGACCTTTAGGAATGTTATTTTTAATAAATTTCGGATGTTGACTAGAATAATGTAAATAGCTGTTCATGAAAGTAGTTTTCCTATGGATGCTACTAGCAAATTGATTGTTAACTGCATCCCACTTTAGATTTATATCTAAATAACTTATACATGTACCAACTTCTCCAATGGTAAATTTTAAAAAGGAAGATGCATTTAGCTGACCAACAAAAGACTCAACTTTTTCAGGTCCTCTTTCTATAATAAAGACCAAATCATCGACAAATCTCTTGTAAAACAAGACATGAAAAGTGTCTAGAAAACCTTTTAAAACATGATGTTCCTACCATCCCATAACTACATTCACAAAAGAGGGGACTGCTGGTGAGCCCATGGCTATACCTTGAACTTGTTTATAGTAAATATTATTGAACAAAAATAATGATTGCTTAAAATAATTTGTAATAACCCACAATAAAAAAATTAAAAAATTACTTTTAAAAATTAGTTGGAACAAAGAGAAACCAAATGGCAAATAAATCTAAAAACAGACAGAACACCAGGATTAAATGATGTGATTAATATAAAATGTTTTTTTAAATACTGCAGAGGATATGCAAGAAATAAACGGAATTGATTACGTTATTTTTTTAAAAAAATTATTTTCTTTTGAAATGTAACTGTTTAATTTTTTAATTGTATGAATTAATTGAATGGCATGATTTGATTGTAATTTTATTATGCTGAGAGTATTTAAAGAGTATTTTATGCACATTTTTTATATTTCTGATGAAGTCTTGCTGACGAAAGTAGTGATTAAAGAAGATTTATGCTAATTTTGTCATGGTGTTTCTAGCTGTGGTAGTGGTCTATTGTTTTTATTAATGCCTTATATAGTAATTACCTGTGTTATACCAGCTTATCAACTGATAATGCATCTAATTAAGTAAAGATTAATTTGTAAATATCTTGCTATTTAAAGACAACAGAATGTGAAAGAAGACTGAAAGCCTTAGTTAAATTCAAATAAATAACACTGACACTTTGACCAAAATCCAGTGCTGTAGTAATTTCATCACAAAATGTTAACAGGTTTGTTAAAGTTGAATGTTCATGAATAAATCTATGTTGAAAGATGTCACACAGTTTTAGATTTCTTTATTTGGAATATGTGTAAGACACTTTTCAAAACATTTTCTTCATATATATATATTAGAGTAACTGGGCAAAATTTTGCATACCTGTTTTTCTACCTTTATTGTGTATAGGTGTAATTCATGATTATTTCCATGAAGATGGAACAGTACCTGTTAATAAGCAGTTATTAAATGAAATATACAAAATTGGTTCTAGGATATCCAACAAATTCACAAGTAATACTGCAGGTATATTATCAGGGCCAATAGTAGTTGATTTATTATTCTTCTGAAGTGCCATTCATAAGATTTCATGAGTTATCAATGGAAATGTACTTACTTGAGTTTCTTCTAAAAATGAATCCATAGTAATATTAATCAGATATTCCAAATGATTGTTAGCAAAGTACCTATTAAAGATGCTCAAAGTACCTATTAAAATGCTGACAATAACTTTATATTCCCTTATGTACTTTAATAGAATTTAATGGTTGAACTTTTTATTAGTAGAATTCAAGCATGTATCAATTTTTTTCTTATTATTGGAATTCTCTGCTAGCTTATTCTTATAGGCACTATTTTCCTAATTAATTAAATATTTTATCTCCTTACTACATTTTTTATTTTCTTTTTTAAACTTCTTCTTATAAGGCAACAGTAATGTTTTATTTTTCTTATACAGCTTTTTAAGGGATCACCTTCAGTTTACCGAAATGCCACAACGCCGAAACACAAATCACCAACACCAAAAGACCGACAACAAAAAATACCGACAACGCAAAACACTGAACACCATTACACCGACACACTACACGTAAACAACACAGTACACTACATGACATATCCACTAGCCCTAACCCAAACCCTAACCCTAAGGTCCGACACTACCGCACACTTACCCTACCTGCACCCTAACCCTAACTCACTTAACCCACCCCTAACCCTAAGGTCCGACACTACCGCACACTTACCCTACCTGCACCCTAACCCTAACTCACTTAACCCACCCTAAAACATAAACCCGTCACTAACACACACTTACATTACCCAAACCCTAACTCCGACACTACCGCACACTCACCTTTCACACACCCTAACCCTACATCCCTCACTATTGCACACTTACCTGTCCGCTCCCTAATCCTAAATCCCTCATTATCGCATACTTACCAAGTCGCACTTACACATTCCCCTTGTCGGTCTTCCAGCTGTCGGGATTTCAGCATGTCGGTCAACTGCATTGTCGGTCCTTTCGTGTTCCTCTTCCGCGTGTCGGCGAATCGGCGTTTCGGTAAACTGAAGGTGATCCCTTTTTAAGACATATACTCCAACAAATTTCAATATTATTTGAAATCTACAATAAATGTTAGCAGGAACACAAGGATATGCCATGGTATTATGACAGATATATATATATATATATATATATATATATATATATATATATATATATATATTGTACAATAATTTTCAGGGAACCAGAGGCATTAATTATGCTGTACAAACCATTAATTATACCCCAAGACCGACTACCGTGATTCCCAATTTATTTAATGTGAAATACCTCAAAAGTCATATGCCAGAATAATTCAGGTGATAAATCATTTGTTATATGAAACATCTGGGAAAGCGCCAGCTGTTCACTGTAAATTATTGTCTTATAAGGGAAGTTCTATTACTTCTGCTTAGCAACTTTAATGATGTTCTCCTAGCATCAGCAGTAAGAACTGAACCGAGAAATAGTGTCTCAACAAGAAACAATAAAATTTATTTAGAGGAGGAACAGTACAACACAAAAATAATGAGAAATTTTCTTTTGCTTGGGATTTCTAAAAACTGGAAATATTACTTTCTTCAAGAAGAACTGTAATGAATATATCAAATTTTAAGGTAAAATTAGACTCTTTGTATAGTGGTAAATTTTATGAATGAAGTTATTTTCTGTAAACTCTGAGATGGCCAGGTTGGAGGTTTTGATTTTTTTTTCTAACACATTTTGTAATATATGCATATTTTCTTGTGACTTCTAAGCCAAACAAATTTATCAGCAAAATGTATACATTTTAGTGAATAGTGGTTGACGTAAGTAACCATTTTAAATGTCAGGACTTGCTAAAGTGAGTCCTAAAAGACAGAGACTGAACTGCTAACAAAAAAAAAAAAAAAAAAAAACAGACACATATATTAAGTCCAAGATTGCTATTTCCCAGAATATTCCATTTTCTCTAATGTATGGTGATTTCTGAGTTAGTATATATAAGTTTGTGGGGTGTGGGAGGCTTTTCCCCATATTGGGAGGAGTAAGTTTAAAGGAGAAGAGAGATGTTTAAAATTTGCTTTTTTGCAGTTTCTGTCTTTTTTTTTCTCATGTCAGCACTCAACATTACAAGTAGCAACATTTCAGTAGGGAGCTGTTGAACTATTACGGCTGTATATTGCAATGTGTATGCTTTCTTTTCAAGGTAATTATGAGCAATCCAGAATTCAGCATGATCTGTTCCTTCTTACAGTAACCAATGAAACATAATAATAATAAAAAACCCAGATTATTAAGGCTTTGAAACTGATTTACATGATAAGCATAATATTCATATTTCTTGATTAAACGTCTGAGCTATATTAAGCACCATTTTAGTTAACATTACATTTAAGTTTGTTTCTTACTCTGATTTCACTTTCCTATTTTACGCTAGGTTTTATGCCGTTATGTTAGATGAATTTTAAAATATCATACTGTAATTAGTAGCCCACAGAAAATAATACATTTCTTTGCATTACAGCTATGAACTATTATAGTTATCAGTGTATCTGATTAGCTAGGAATATAAGTTTATCTGTACTTTTAGTAATTCATTCATTATGTCATTCATCTTCCAGTGAACATTTTGTCTGACTTTGAGCCATGGGAGAGCTGAAACTTATTCCATCACTTGGGCTAAGGCAAAGTACTAATTGCACATGGGATAGCCCATTGCAATACACACACACACTCACACACACACACACACACACACACACACACACACACACACACACACACACACACACACACACACACACACACACACACGCACACACACTCACAATTTTCACCTACAGCATACCTTTGTGGTGTGGGAAACAGAGCACTCACTGAAAACCTGCACAAACACGGGATGGACATGCAGACCAGTAAAGAAAGAAAGAACTCTAGTGATGAATTAAACCAGAATTAAAAATATATGAAGCAGCAAGTCAATCCTCTTGCAACCCCAAAATTCCAGAAATTATTTCCCATTCAGAATCTAATTATTTTATGTAAGTTGTTGCAGTGATTCATCTAGCTTAGTACCCACTTGGCTATAATTCATTCATTCATTCATTCATTCATTCATTCATTCATCCATCCATCCATGCAGCGAAACATCCATTCATTCACTTGACACAGTGGTGGCAAACTTCCCACAGTACACTAGACTTTTCCATCCCCAGCAACAGTCTCCAGCTTATTTTGTGGGTTTCCTTGCCATGATATAATTCTAACAATGTGCCCTGCATCTGTCCACAGATCACAAGCTAGTGTGCTGTGCCTGGTATTTCTCCCATGGGAGGCATTCTATAAGATGCTCAGATTATCTCATCTGTCTATTGTCATAACAGAGGCACACTGGCTGTACTCTGAGAATTTTACAGATTGCCAAATCTATAAAGGAAAGTGAACCCAGCAAACCTGTGAAAGAATCTAATTTCTGCTTCTTGCCTTTGTGATCTCAGTTTTGTAGCCATTACCCAAACCTCATAACTGTAGGTGAAGGCTGGGAACATAGACTGACTGGCAAATTAAAGTCTTCATCTTATGGCTCAGCCCTTTAGCTTCAGGACCACAAGCCAGAATAGTTCCTTCAGTACTGCTGCTGCTCAGGACCACAAGCTAGAGCAGCTACTTCAATACTATTGCTGCTGCACCTGTTTCTGTTTGTCAAGCTGCAAACTCTCTAACTTAACTCATGTACAAGACCCCAATACACGGCATCATCCATATGATGTATCTGCTCCTCCCTCACCTGCATGGGGTGATCTTCTAGTTTTTTACTGAAAGATAAGCATGGTGTCTGATTGGAGGTGCTGATTTTTATCCCACCACTTCACATTCAGCAGTAAATGACTCCAGTGCATCATGGAGATCACAGTCACTTGAGAGTAATAGGGCAATATTATCTGTAAACAGCGAAGGTTCTACCTTCACATTCCTAAACTGGATACTCTCCAGATCTTAGATGTGGCTTGACATCCTTGTCATGAAAATCAAAAACATGCAGGAGGCAAAAACACCATTGTTGTAGTCTGACATCTGCCCTGAGCATATCTACCTCTAATGAATCCCTGAAAGTTTGTACTACAACTTCCAACAGTTACATTTTCAGCTATTTGACAAAGTTATGTTCTTACACTTCAAGTGTTCATATATTTTGAACCATAAGGGGTAGTAAAGAAATGTAAATGGTAAACTGTTCAGCAGAAATTAATATTTATAGTGGTAGTATTCATTACATTCTTGGTCTTTTACTTGATTTTATAAGTCATAATGAACACAGTAAATATTACTTTTGCAATATTTTGTAAATAACTTACAATATCTCATTAACCACTCAATCTACACACATACTGTCAGAAGAATTTTTTCCATCTAGCTGCATGATTTCATATGAGGCTAAGCAATTTTGTCTATGCCACTTGGTTGTTGAGCTATTTAGAGATATATGAAAATTATGACACTGCAAATAAACAGTATGTGAACAGCAATTAATGTTTAGCTGCACTGGACAAAGGCCATGTATAAGTGCACTCATGTTGCCCATCATGTAAGCTTTCAGATGAAATCTTTCAATAGCATGTATAATTTTAGAATTATTACTGTAACTATGAACAGGCATTCACACAGACAAATTACTACAGCACTCAACTTTCTTCACTTGTCTAGAGGAAAACAGTTTTTAGTACTTAATAAATAAGCACCTATCCAGGCATGTCTAAGGGTCAGCTCCCGGTGTTTTCTCCTGTTTACCCGATGAATCTAGGCATCTTGGGGCAATGCAGCAATTGCCTCATGTACACAGACAACCCTCTCCTCCTACCACCCAACACTACAACCTGTGAGAGATGCACTTATATAACCAAACTGGAAGCAAAGCTCTCTTCATCAAGACTGGACTAGACAGTCAAGAGGAGAAAGTAAACACTTGCACCAAACCACACTTATCACATAGTCCCTCAAAACCTACACCACCAAAACACACACACATAGAAACACAAAACACTATCACTAAGAAGAAATATGAAAGCATTCATGTAAATAGTGTAAATATGTTTTAAGTATATTGTTGCTAGTACTACCTTAATTATCACCAGTGTACTCTCTTGTGATTGTTTTGTTGTGGAAAATAATGAAAAACAATAAAGAAATATTATGGAAAAAAAAACACACACACCTACATTCGCGGAGACTCTCAAAAAAAAAATATACCCAAGCAACAGGGACTTCCAAAGCAGAAATGCAAGCAACCTCCACCCCCCCAACACAACCCAAATGACACATAGCCCACAAATTCAGTGTGCCACTCAACCACAGCCCATAAGACATAACAATGTACCCAACACTCTAGTCATAGGTGACTCTATAGTCAGGCAC
The DNA here is from genome assembly GCF_019279795.1 of Protopterus annectens. Classification (NCBI taxonomy): domain Eukaryota; kingdom Metazoa; phylum Chordata; order Ceratodontiformes; family Protopteridae; genus Protopterus; species Protopterus annectens. The sequence continues at coordinate 286,124,465 of NC_056731.1, forward strand.
ACTGATGTTCCACTCACCAGCCAAGCAAGGAGAAAGTTACTGTCAGCTGCCTGTCAGGTGCCAGGATCCACCACACAATGCATGCACTCAGGTCACTCCACAGCAAGTACAAATATGACTTTGTCATTGTCCATGTTGGTGTGAATGACATGAGACGTACCTCCCTGGACTACATGAAAAGAGACATGGAGGAGCTTTCTGATCTTGTAGCCCAGGCAGGTATGACTCTAGCCCTGAGTAGCATCCTGCCATCACCCAAAATGATATCACAGTACAAGGACAAAATGATTGACTTCAACAATTGGCTAAGCTTCTGGTGTCATTCTAAGGGGATCCAGTATCTGTCTGCCTGGGATGTTATGATCGACAAACCACGATGCTTTGCCAGAGATGGCCTGCACCTGTTGCCCTTGGGATTCCAGATACTGGCTACGGCTCTTGCCACCCCTATAGTGCCTTTTTTAGGCAAGATTCAAATAACAAATTCACCACCGTAACAGGTATAAGCAAGCAAAGTCTGAGGATAATGCTATTTAATGCTAGAAGTCTAAACATCAAAATGCACTCACTCAGGGCACTCCTTAAAATAGAGAACATCGACATCTGTTCAGTGACAGAGATCTGGTTCAAGGCTCCAGGGAGCACCCCTGCATTACCAGGCTATAATTCATACCACACATTTCGACCACCTAACCGGGACCGAAGCACTAAAGGTGGCGGCATGTCCATATTCATTAAGGATATCCACACCTCCAGGCTAGTTGCTCAGCATAATGCATCTGAGATTATCCAAGTGCAACTAACTCTGGGCAAGACCGCAGTGCAAATTGTAGCTTGCTACAGATCCCCCACCATGCCCCAGGATTCTCACTCCTCATTTCTTGATACACTGGAAACTCTACAACAGAAGAAACAAACTGTTGCAAAAAAGAGTAAAATCCCATGATTGGAGGATCTCCGTGGTCAGCCTCAGTAAGAAGCTGAGATCCCCCATAAAATCCTCCAAAACTAATTACAAAAACAAAATTGCCACTGATTCTAAAGACAACCACAAAGCATTCTATAGCTATGTCAAGAATCTCAATGGCAACACTCAGATCTGCTCTGAGTTACAGCACAATGGCACTAAATATACAGAGCCAACTGATATTACCAACATCCTGGCAGATAGGTTCAGTGCTAACTTTACTCCTCTCTCATCCCCTAAAGGGCACATCTCTATACTGGAAGAATGCAAAGTACCTGTAATCACGGCTGCACAGGTAAAAAACACACTCTCCAAAGCCAAGAATACAGCATCCATGGACCTGACAACATCCCAGGTTGGGTTCTACATGAACTACAGAATGAACTGGCACCCCACCTAAGTACCATGTCCAGTCATAGGATCACCTCAGGCTTTGTGCCCACTGAATGGTACACAGCAACAGTTATCCCACTCCACAAGGGGGGAGCCACCACGGATCCCGGCAACTACCACCCCATTAGCCTGATGAGACTGGTCTGCAAGGCTATGGAGCATATCATCATGGAACTTATAAACAATGTCATTGGTAATCTCCAGACTCTGGACCCTACCCAGTTCGGGTTTTTAAAAGGCAGATCATGTCTCCTAAACCTGATAGACTTCTTTGAAGTGGTCACCAAAGCCGTAGATGAGGGTAAGGTTGTACACACAGCCTATCTAGATCTCGCCAAGGCTTTTGACACCACCCCCCACTCTGGAATTATAGATAAACTCACTAAACTAGGTATAAATCCCTATGTCACAAGATGGGTTGCCAACTGGCTCACTGATAGAACTCACACTGTGAAAGTAGCAGACTCCAAATCCAACTTCAGACCAGTGACAAGTGGAGTACCACAGGGTTCAGTCCTGGGTCGTCTCCTGTTTGGCATCTACTTCTCTGAAGTACAGGCTAACACAGAAGGTCTTTGGTAAATGAAGTTCGCAGATTACTGCAATCTAGGAGCCATAATCAAAACTGCAAAAGATGTGGACATCCTACAAAAAGGCCTCACTGAGACCGATGCCTGGTGTCAAAGCCATGGCCTCAAGCTCAATGCCAAAAAGTGCATTGCCATCCTTTTTGGTAAAAACTCTGTACCCATGAACTATCACATAGGTGGTAGTTTACTTAACACCAAAAGTGTGATAAGAGACCTTGGGACACAGGTGGACAGTAGTCTCTTCTTTTGATAATCACATTGCCACAGTAGTCAGGAAATCCTTTTATGTGGCACACCACATCACAAAAGGTTTCTCATTCAGGAAAAAAGAGGTCATTGTTCCCCTCTACTCATCACTCATTAGACCCATTATAGAGTACAACGCCCCTATTGGTATGTACCTCACAAGACATCTACAACTGGAAAGGCCACAGAAATACCTCACAAAGAGGATTACCAACCTCAAACAGATACCCTATGCAGACCGTCTCAAAAAACTCAAGCTTTACTCTGCCGTGTATCGCCTACTCAGAGGCGATCTCTGCCTAACATTCAAAGCTATGTCAAACCCAGAGCTGTTGGACATGGTCCATGTAAAGAAATCCCAATTCCTCCGAGCTACATGCCCTAGGGACATAAACCTTGTCATCACAATAAACAGAACATGCTGGAGGGATAGATTCCTGTCCCAGAGACTTTCCATCCTCTGGAACAAACTACCTGTCTATATCAAACATAGCTCCTCATTAGCACTCTTCAAGAAAAATCTTGATGATTGGATGGGAGATAGGAAATTCACCCCAGGGATCACTTCTGTGGCTCTGCTTGACAGGGGCACAGGAAAATAATATTCTTGGGTGGCAAAAGCCAGGGTACCATTTGGCTAGGCTTATATAGGCCTTAGGGCCAATAGCCTAGTAGCTACCTATGAAACTATGAACCATTATTAGATGTCTACAGGCATCAGTAAGATGTAACTAGAAATGCCCTGGGGAATCACTTGGCTTTAATGACAGTGAGAAGACAACTCCATCTCTTCAAGCAGAGGAGCCACATGGAACACAACAGTGGCCCTGGCATACAGTATTGCTCTACCACTTTCCAAGAGTCATTCTAGGGTACATGGTCACATAATTTCTTCAAGGCCACATTTAAACAGTGCTGTCACATTCATGTGACTCCCTCCAATATTGGGTAAGGGCGCAGAAGTGATCCATTTTTCCACATCCAAAACAGAATCAGCAGATTTTCCCAATCAGAGGATTGACTACTGGATGAAGTTTCCTTTCCAGCACCTAACCATATGCTTTTTAGGAAATTGATGATTGCAGAGTGTTTCCATGCTACAAATGGAAGACAACTTTCTGCCCCTCTCTTTTTGCCAAGGGCTTGCTAACCACATTGGTCTCATAATGTCTAGTACATTTAGTATTTCCAGCCAAAGCTTAACCACTTCTACCCCACACAAACATAGGTAAAAGCGAACTATTCCAAATGCAAAGCAACATTAACCAAAAAAAGGCTGCCACAGAATAAAGCAATTGTCCAGTTTTAGTGAGTGATTTTGTTCCTTATGAGCTTCATCAGAACGACTATAACAGGAAATTGTATGTTTAAATATACAAGCATGAAACATGATTGGATACTAATTCAGCCTATTTTTTAAACAGATGTATACTCATTAAGATCAGGAGCTAAATCAGCCCTTAACTTAATCTGTCATCTCAATTTAGTTAAAAGCAATTAATTCTCCCAATCTGCCCCCTGGATATTTTTCAAGTTTCTCAAAAATAAAAAATAAAAAAAAATGTTTGCATTCACAGGAATGTTGGAAAAGTGCATTTGCCCTCTCTTTATTCATAATACTTCTCAGATGCTCATACATTTTTTTGTTAAGCATCCTCTTTGTCTTGCTCACATAAAATGCAGGGCAGACAGAACGTTGTGCAATGTATACCACTCAACATGTGTTGCAATTAAATCTGCCAGTACAGTCCTAGTAGTAAGGTCACTATGCACATTAAAAGAAGCACCTTCCTTAATGTACACACAGTAGTGGCAACAACCACATATCATCATGGTGCATGCCTGAACTCTTTATGATGTTTAGTTTTTAACGTGTTTAATATCAGAGGTGGTTTAATATATAACTTTTGAATGGGATCCCAGCTTGCTAAAATTAGGAGCATCCTGAAATAACAAGTCCTAGTTCTTCTCCATAATAACACTATTGATTTGGGAGTCAATGGAATGATATGAAATCATCAAATAAAAAAAGTGTAACGTGTCTCTTAACCTCACCTGGTATGGGTTTTCTCAAATGGGTGCATATTGGCTACCCCTATTATCCAGTACAAATTCAAGGATCTCATTAATAAGCTTAGCTGTAAACTTTGTAGAGATACACACATTAATCAAAATATTGGACTTGGTCAAAAACTTCTTATTATCAGTACTAAGTTTGGACAACCATATAACAACTTGCCTTTTAACAATACTTTTATTTTGTCCATAAGCATGTGCACTATTAAAATGAACATAATTACTGGAAAACATGGGTTTTCTGTTCAAATTTGATTCAAAACAACCTGTTACATTTTTGCACAAAACAACATCTAAAAGTTCATCTCCATATAATCAGTGTTAAAATCTCTAAAAAGTCTGTGCTATAAGAGAGATGGTCACAGAACTGTGCACCATCTTTCCAATTTAAAAAATATGTCATCCAGAAATCTTGAATAACATCTTAAATGGATATTATATATGCTGCCAAAAATATATCTTTGTTCATAATGACAGAGAACAATACTAGCAGAAATGGGGGCACAGGCAGCCCCCATAGCAACTCCAGTCATCTGTTTAAAGTGTTTGCCCTAGAAGGTGAAAGAAATTTTGGATAAGGCCAGATCCATGGATAAACAAAGATTATTTGTTGATGTACTGTTCAAATTTGTCATATCAGCTAGGCACTCCCTAAACCAGTTAAGCCCAGCATCATGGGATTTAACAGTGAAAAAATATTTTATGTCATCTGGGACACAATCCACATCACCTAATCTTGTCAAGAAAGTCATAGGAGTCTTTTAATATCCATGGGAATCATTGAGCTTTCTGTCAATGCATATAGCTTCTAATCCTTACCAAAAAAGATCTGTTTAATTGCTGCAGTAACCTCATCTATCTCAAAATTAGTTCAACTTCATTATCAATTTCTAGCCCCTCAGAGGGGAGTATATCCACCATATTCAAAGTTCTAAAAAATGATCTTTCTATATCTTGACAATGTCCCCAGTCAAGACTAGTATTTCTCCAACCTTGCAGAGAAAACTTGTGCAGTATAACACTCCCACATCCTGAGTTGCAAGATGACTTTCAAGAACCCTTTTGAGGTTATCATAAAGGCATTCTCAGATCCTTGCCAAATGCTTTCTCACAATCTGGTCTTCACTTGAGTGATGTTTGCAGCTGCTGTCTTCCTGGCTTATTGGTATCTATCAGTCAAATCTGGATACTCCCACATGCTAGTATCACAAAAAATCCTCTTTCTTTAACCTGTTGCTTTCCTCACTACTGGTGTCCACTGGCAGGTCCAAAGACTATCACCATGGTAAGCACCATCTATCTTTTGACCATGGATCCTTATTGCTGTTTGACATTTTAAAGTCTTGAGCAGGGCCTGTTTAGACTGTGTCTCTGTACTCACCTGATATGTTCAGAAACACTTCTGTTGTTTAAGCTGAGCTTATCCTACACAGAAGCAATGGCTAGGCATTTCCAGCTTCTATGACCCTAAATTTGGTCAATAATAGTAAAATAAAATTTGGCAGTGCTATGGGAGATGCAGTGTCTAGAGCATTTGTCATTTTTTGTTACGTATATTGCTTAGATGTTCGGACATACGACATCTCACTCAATTCAGTATCAAATGATGATCAGCTGACAACCGATACCTCTTTTTATGCAAATGCTGAGAACAAGCAGCCTTAGGTCTGAAGACATAATTACAAAGTTAATCGACAACCTTTACTACAAGTTAATTACACTTGCAAACATTCTTGTGTTTGAACTTAACTACTAGAGAAAAGAAAACACATGGATTAACAGAACTGGCAGCCATTTTACTTTCTAGCAATAAAAATAGTGTTGTTAGACTAAAATTATACAGTGAAAAACTAAGCGACATGGAAATACATGCACATTTCTTACAGAAAACACTCATTTTGCCATCTGTAAATCCATTATTACCTACAGCAAGTCAACCTGCCCATAGGTATTAGAAACAAAAACTCCAGCTGCCATGTTCTCTACTTTACTAAGCAGTGAAAACAAATGCATTTGTCTACAGTATAGTATACAGACTTCTACCCATTTCAAAGACAGATAGAGCTCCCCCCAAAAAATGTACCTCTGAGATAACATGAGTGTGCAAGCATCCTTTTATAAATGGTAGCATACTCATACTTTCCAGAAACCTTTAAAAAACAGCAGAAACTACATTGGGCATAATGCACACACATGTCCTATACATCTGCAGTACATCTCCAGTCAAACAAAAGACTGCTGAAAGAAAAGGTTTGTAGAGATAGTGGCATTATTTCACATGGTAAGCAATTACCTTAATGGCATTGCATAATATTGCATAATAGCAATAATCTATACCCGTGTTTGTGCAATGTTGCTTTTCCTACAGCTGGTGTATTTGTTTGCTAATGAGAGCAAAACCATGTCAGTGCTGGGTAAACCCATCATTAGTCGCACACAATCATGGATCATTGTTAAATTACCACTCCTTCAGAAAAGAATTAAAAATATTTCACTGTGTAATTATTTATTGGTTTGCTTCAGTGTGTATGGTTGCAGTTAATGTGTTGTTATGAAAAGATCTATCATATGCACTGTAAAAATTTATGAAGATATGATGTAGATGAACAAAGGCTTTAGATATAAGAACACCAGAACCCACGCTTGTTTCTAAGCTATGTGGCAAGTTGTGGCATCTTTAGGACCCATGGAATTCAAACAGAGGCTGAATCATTTCTTTTGATCATGGCCTAGACAAGACAGAGAGCTCACTTAGTGCCTAGAAGCAGACCAGTGCACTAGTAACATGGTTAAGAAAATGCACTATGGATAGCTGTAAGCTGGAAAAATCTGCTGCTGTTTGAATGCATAATGGAGAGGGGTGTGGGAGAAGACAACAAAGCCCTTCTTTTAAATAATCTCTTAATTCATTGACATTTTGGAAATGCAGGGGTCCCACAAGCCACCAAATGAGACCGATATGTCTAGCTGTCATATGCATGTATTCTATTTCTCATCTGATGCATGTGTCTGTGTGTGCTTGTGTGCTTGCCAATAACATAATTTCTAATAACATTTGGTGGCAGAATTTACATTATAGACAGAATAAATATCCAATCCCATACTGAAAAAAATGCACTGAAATTTAAACTTTAATATTTATTGATCCATATATTACTACAATTTTTGGATAGTGTTAAATGAGTGAAATGATTTTATTTCAAAAAGTTTAGCTTCTTATGTGAGCATACTTCGTAAGACTTACAAACATGTACATAATTTAGTTGGTAAGACATACACACAAGTAATAATTTGTCTGAACTGCAACTTTCACAAAATGGGAGTTTAATATTTAAAGTCTTATATGGAGTCTTTTGCACAATGTTAAAAACATCTTCAAGTTTTTCAAATAAAAGTGCTTCTAGCTTAAAATTATAAAAAGTAACTACAGGATATTATACCACAGTGCTAATGTCATCTTCTTCATCTGGTTTCTTCTGCCGACTTGGAAGTGATTTCAGATATTCAAGATGTCTCCTTGCATCCTCCTGGTTTTGTCTCACATAGTATACAACATATGATATCACCATGGTGAACCAGCCAAACATGGTGACTAGCATAGCATAGTCAGTTGTCTTTTTGTGTAGATTGCAGAGGTCTGCATCACTGGAAGCCATGTAAAATGGCCTCCCTGTGTGCTCATCTAAAATGGAAGTCTTACAAATGACACTATTAGCTACTTCGTGATTAGATGCCATATTTCTTAGTACCTGTTGCAGGGTGCAGTCACAGTGCCATGGGTTGTTAGCAATTCGAGCTCTGGCTCTCTTTAAGTTGTTGAAAGCATTCTTATGCACAGATTTAATCCTGTTGTCTGATAAATCAAGCATCTGTAATGTTTCTTCAACACCCTTGAATGAATGCTCATCTATAAACTCAATGATATTTCTGGATAAATTAAGGACTCTCAGCTGATGCAGGTCCTTAAATATATCATTTGGAATAGATGTTATCTGATTGGAATCCAGATAAAGTACAGTAGTGTCAGGAGGGAGGTCTCTTGGGATCTCTTTGAGGTTTGCATTGCTACAGCTGACATTTAAGCCACCAGAATGGGAGCACAAGCAGCCCTTTGGACACATACTTGCTGAATGAAAGCAGAGAATCATTAGTACAAAACTTTGCAAGAGTAGACACATGGAGAGGGACCGAGTTAACCAGAGGTCCACCAAATGCATACTGGGATGTCTGCATAATCACATGACTATTCTGCATACATCCCAAAAGTTGATAAGTGTCTAGAGGTCAGAACATTATTTCATGTCTTTTAATAGACTGCAGGTACAATTCTGTATGTTCTTGCATAGCCAGACTTCTTCAGAATGCTCCACCTACAAGAAAAAAAAATGAATATGGAAACATAAAAAACAGAATAAGCAGCATTAGCATAATTTACATTCTAGACAAGATTGTTTTATAACCTATGCTGCATTTAGCAAAATAAATCATTTCAACTGATTCACTGGTTTCAAATAAATCATACTTCAGTAAAATTTCACTTTGATGATTCTGATGTTACTTTCTGAAATAATTGCTTAAAATATATATAATGTGGAGAATTATTATTGGGTCTCTGACTGTAACCACTTGATAATGTGTTTGAGACATGGATGCCAGGAAATCTTCACTCAAGAGGTGAATCTTGGCATCCACATAGAGAACACATAATGGGGGGGTTACGATCTGAGACCCAAACATCATTCTTTGTAGAACATGGAGCATCATCTACTCAATGTTCTACTAGCTACAGAAAAAAAAAAAGTGTAAAGTATTTTGCCAGCTTTCAAAGCCATAAAGCACTTAGTGAGCCCTTCTTATTTTAGGGAAAGAAAGTCAGGGGCACACAGACAGCAGGCAGAAAGAAATCATTGTTTAGTTCTGTTGCTGTCATTTGCTGGTCAGTACTGGCAGACTGCCTAGTGCAATACATGATCTTAGCAACTTAAGCACATTTGCTAAGACTGGGTCTAGTAGTACAGAAACACTTAAATGATTTGCCGTTTTCATAATACTGGCATGTAATCACCTATCTCCATGCACTACACATACTGTCCTCATCAAAAACTATACTCACATCTGGGTTAGAGGAACATCTCTATGATTAGAACAAAGTTCCACATTAGAACTCTACTCGTTATATTAATAACTATCATTAAAAAGCACCTACATAAAACAAGAGCCTGAAAGCACTACTAGATACAATCATGATATACTTATATTTTCTAGCCAGCTACATTTGCTTTCACATTTATTAAGCAGACTTATCAAAAGGCTTGTATGAATGTGTTGATGGCTCCCTACTAAAATGCTAGCACCCAAAATGCCAAGTGCTGACATATTGGAAAAAAAGAGCAAAAATCCAGGACAGGAGCAAATCTCTTCTCTTTTAAACTTCTTGTAGCCCCTGATGTAGGGGGCAAGCCCCCTATATCCACCAAACTTACAAATGCCAGCAAGAAAATGGAATATCCTAAGAAATGGCCATTTCAGACATATGTAAGTCCACCATTTTGGCCATTCACTCTCCATGTTTTCGAACTTGCTCTAGCAGGTCCTACCATTTCAAAAGGTTGCCTGTGGAGATATTATTTCTTTGACAGTACAAGTGTCTTGCTTTTCAGTAAAAGCATTTTTATAGTATCATGGGTTATGTTTTGAGGGATACTTTATATGCATTAATTTTCAGATGATAGGTTCATAGGTGTGTACTAAGCTAATAGAACTGGAGCCTTTACAAGCCTAGCCAACAGAAATGCCCTGGCATTGTGCTGCCCAATGTTAGTTTCCACTGCCTCCATCAAGTAGAGCCACTGGAGTGATCCCCGGAGTGAACGTTCTATTTCCCATCCACTCATCAAAATTTCTCTTGAAGAGGGCCAGTGAGGTGCTCTGCCTGACATGTATGGGGAGTCTATTCTAGAGCATGGGCAGTCTCTGGGTTATGAACCTGTCCCTCCAGCATGTTCTGTTGATTGCAGTAATGAGGATGAGGTCTCTGGTGCATGTGTTGCAGTGGGATTAGGATTTCTTTAGATGTAGCATTTTTAACAGAGCTGGGTCACACATGGCTTTGTAAGTCATTCAGAGATCGCCTCTTAGTAGACAATATGAGACAGAGAATAGCTGGGGTTTTTTGGGTCTGTCCATGTAGGACATGAGTTTAAGTCCTAGGATCCATTTTGTGAGGTACTTTTGTGGCCCCTCCAGCTTTTGCAGGTGTCTAGTGAGGTACATGCCAAATGGGGCATTATACTCGATGACTGGCCTAATGAGGGAAGAGAAGAGAGAAATGATGACCTCTTTCTTCCTGGATGCAAAACCCTTGGTAATGAGATGTGCCACATAGAAGGACTTTCTGACCACAGTGGCAATGTGGTGGTCGAAGGAGAGGTTGCTGTCAACCTGTGTCCCCAGATCTCTTATAACACCTTCAGTGTTCAGTGGGCTCCTATTGATGCGATGATTAGTGGGACTGAGTTTTTCCCAAAGGGGATGACAACGCATTTTTTGGCATTAAGCTTAAGGCCATGGTTTTGACACCAGTCATTGGCCTCAGTGAGGCCTTTCATATGGATATCTGCATCACTTGGGGAGTTAATAATGGCTCCCAGCTGGCAGTCATCTGTGAACTTGGTCAGCCAGGGTCCCTCTGTGTTGGCCTGGACTTCTGAGAAGTAGATGCCAAACAGGAGAGGACCCAGCACCAATCCCTGTGGGACTCCACTCATGACTGGTCGGCAGTCTGACATGGAGTCTGCTACTTTCACACTGTGAGTTCTACCTGTAAGTCAATTTGTAACCCACCTAACTATATAGGGGTTGATGCCTAGTTTGGTGAGTTTATCAAAAAATCCTGAGTGAAGAATGGTATCAAAGGCCTTGGCCAGATCAAGGTAGGCTGTATGAACTGCCTTACCTTCATCCACAGCTCTAGTGACTGACTCAAAGAAGTCAACCAGGTTGAGCAGGCATGATCTACCTTTCGTAAAACCAAATTGCATGGGATCTAGAGTTTGGAGATTTCCTTTATCCTTGTTAATTAGGTCCATAATGATGCGCTCCGTAACATTACATATCAGACTCATCAGGCTAATGGGGCGATAGTTTCCAGGGTCTGTAATCACTCCTCCTTTATGTAGAGGGTTGACTGTAGCAGTGCACCATTCAGTAGGGACAAAGCCTGAGGTGAGGCTGTGAGTGAAGAGGGCACACAGATGTGGTACCAGTTCACTTTGTAATTCATGTATAACACAGCCAGCGATATTGTCGGGTCCCATGGAAGATGTATTCTTGGCCTTGGACAATGCAGCTTTAACCTGTGCTGCAGTAATGTTGGGTGCCTGGCATTCTTTTGGTATTGACATTGGTCCTTTGGGGGGGAGAGAGGGGTAAAGTTGGCACTGAATCTGTCGGCCAGTATGTTGGCAATATCTGTTGGCTTAGTATAAGAGGTACCATTGTGCAGTAACTCAGAGCAAATCTGGGTATTGCCATGGAGATTCTTGATATAACTATAGAAGGCTTTGTGGTTGTTTTTAGTGTCTACCGCAATTCTGCCTTCATAGTTAGCTTTGGAGGTTTTGATGAGGGATCTCAACTTTTTGTTGAGGTTAATAAGGGAATTTTTCCAGTCTTTGGACTTCACCTTTTTCTAGAACAGTTTCATCCTTCTTGTAGAGTTTATTAATGGCAGGGGACCACCAGATTGGCTTCCTTTTTTGGAGGAGAGCGCCTTGATTCTGTTGGGTATGGCTAGTTCCACGCATTTATGTACATGTTTGTACAGTGCATTGGTGTATGATTCAGCAGTCATGCATCTATTTTCCACTGGCATGGGTGCTGTGAAGTTAGCCATCTCTGTTTTTAGGAGCCCAAGGTCAGTTTTGGAGAAGATTTTCATGGTGGATACCTTTGCAGGGTGGGGGTGGGGTGGGTGTGATGTGGATTTCCATGGTGATTACTTTGTGGTCGGCTCTAACCAGGGAGGAATTGACTATTGGTGTAGAGCAACGGTTGCCCATGTTAGTAATAACCAGGTCAAGGATGTTGCTTCCTCTGGTGGGGGTAAGAATGAGCTGGTCCAAGTCATTGGAATCGATGAACTCCAGGAAGCATTAGGCCAGTGCATCGGTGCATGAGTATTTTTTCCAGTTGATGGAAGGGTAGTTGAAGTAACCTAGTATGAGAGTGTTGCATGGATCTTAATAGTTTCCAGGGTGCTTAGGAACGTGGAGTGAGTGTCTTGGGACATGGTTGGGGACCTATAGCAGGCTACGATCTGAATCTCCGTCTTACCCAATGTTAGTTGTACCTGAAGTATCTCAGGTGCGTTATGCTGGGTTACTAGTCTGGAGGTGTGCATATCTTTTATAAATATGGAGACACCACCACCTTTGGAGCTTTGGTCCATGTTCTGGGGGCGGAAAGGGGTGGAATTCATGGTAATGCAGGGGTGCTTTCTGCTGCTTTAAACCAGGTCTCCGTTACAGCACAAATGTTGATGTTCTCCATTTTGAGGAGTGCTTCAAGTGAGTGCATCTTGAGATTTAGACTTCTAGCATTGAGCAGCAAGACCCTCAGATTGCATTTATTTATAGCTGTTATGGTGGCAATTTGGTCTTTGGAACATCACCTAAAAAATACACTATAGGGTGGCAAGTGCATTAGCCAGTACCAGGAAACCCAGGGGGGTGACAGATGCAGGCCATCTCTGGCAAAGCATCAAGGTCTGTCAGTCATTTCATCCCAAGCAGACAGATACTGGATCTCCTTAGAATGACACCAGAAACTTAGCCAATTGTTGAAGTCAATCATTTTCTGTTTGTACTGTGGTATCATTCTGGGCGACGGTAGGATGCTGCTCAGGGCTAGGTTCATACCTATCTGGGTCACATAATCCAAGAGATCTACCACGTCTCTTTTCATGTAGTCCAGGGAGGTGCATCCTAGGGCATTCACACCCACATGGACAATGACAGTCATACTTGTACTTGTTGTGGAGTGACCTGAGTGCATGTGTTATGTGTCGGATTCTGGCACCTGATAGACAGCTAACTGTTACCTTCTCCTTATTTAGCCTAGTGAGTGGGGCGTTTATGTGCCTCACTATTGAGTCACCTATGATTAGTGTATTGGGCAAGCTGTTTTGCCTTAGGGTCTTAGGTTGAGGGGCCCACTGTGCAGGTGAGCTATGTATCCAGTAGTGTTTTGATATGAGGGCTGAGCAAACTTATGTTAAATGTTTAAAATGTTTTTTGATGAGATGGTTACTGTTTGATACTGTAGGGATTTTATCATAGTGATTACACTATCAGTGAAAGAATAGTTTAATGTATTGCATTTCAAGACATCAACCAATTTGGAAAAAGTGAAACAGATCCTATACCAAAAAAGTCAACACACATTTCATGGTATAGACGTTTAAGCTGGAGGTGGTTTGGTAAGTTCACTGTAGAAAGGGGGAACTATCTGAAAATCTGAGACCGTGCTCACACATGGTAGTACAATGCGAGCTGACACTGTGCTTTGAGCCAAAGAATAACATACAATTCAGTACATACAAATTCAGAGCTAGGGTTCAAGAAAGAATTGAAACAACAGACACAAATTACACAGGAATGAAGAGCATGGGGACATTTTATTTCACTGATGCGCCTAAGAAAAGCATTGACAAAGATGACTATAACATCAGAAATACTGCTGGAGTATGCAAGCTCGCAAGCAATATCTGAAGGGGGAGCCAAAACAAGAAAGCAGCAAGATGAGAGGTGTGATTATTGTGCAAAATATCAACGAAGGAACAAGATAATTGGAAATGTACCAGAAAACAGTACATTGTGAAAAATGAAAGAGAGGAGACTTAGAGAGAAAGAAAAGGGAATAATTAGTGTTGTGTTGTCTAATACTATGGCTGAAGTTAACCACACCATGAAGATTACATCTAAGAGATAGGACTGGGCATGTGCATTTTATACAGAGCAGAATAATGCTGAAGTACACGTGAGCAAGTACAAACCTAATCTGAAAAAAGTGAGGCGTACCAAAACAGGATTAGACAGTCAGTTCAGTAAGGATTTACAAGAAATGTAAATGGCCTCTGAGAAAAATGAGTCTCATGCATCATAATGCATAGATTGCAGAGACAGTTTTGTCTTTGTGTAAGTTTATACGACGAATGAAATAAGATAAGATACTGAATCAGAGATGTATGTGTTATTAAAGGATCAGACAGCAAATTTGTTGCTACACAATAGTGAGGGTAATGAATATAGTAAACTATGCCACATTCAGAAATTAAAACCACTGCTAGTGCTAAGAAAGGCATGAAAACATAATTAAATGCAATCAGAACAATTATTAAAAGGTGTTTTTTGACAGTACAAGAAAGCTTAACAGCAAACAGACTATGGCAATTTGGCAGGTACTAATAAGAAAAGGCTTATTACTGCTGAACTACCCCTATAGTAAAGGAATTGGAACAAAAAGAAATGAAATAATAACTAGAAAATTTAATCAAAATATAAAAAAGATTAGAACAATTTTTGAGCAAGTGAACAATTTGGCCCCATGCATCTGTTGGCCATCTAGCTCAATGTCATGACTGTGTACATTTGCTCCTTGATGGAACAAAGTGGATCATGGGACAGCATTCATTCACATAGGCATCATGGGATTTTTGTGCATTTTGCCTTAATGTCCCCTCAAGCATTTTGCATACACATGTGGGTGAAGGGCATGAAATGGGTGCAGCACAGGGGCCAGTAATCCTTCCTTGAGTGATATAGTCCTTCAAGCAGTCACACCCTCTCATTGCAAGCAGACAACTCCTGTTAGGTAAGCAAAAACAGATGTCCTGAAAAGGCTGGGTGTTAAAATTCAGTTTTAACTCCTGTAAGGTCTCTGGTCTCCACCAATGATTCCTTAATGAGCGATACTCCATAACCTCCTGGCTCTTCTATTACCCGGGCTGGTTCTCTCTCTCAGTCAAGGTTTTCTCTCTCTCTCTCTCTCTCTCTCTCTGTCATAACACTTTTGCAGAGTTACACAGGACATTTCCCTTCTACGAGGAAAAGGCTGAAAACAAAATTAAACAAAAAATTGCACACATCGGACATAACAGAAAAAGTGCCAGGATCAAAACCTTGGAGTTCTCTAATAACCAAGACAGCTTTTTCCACTATTTCCCAAATGAAACTCCCTTGTAAATATTTAGTGTCTTACTAGATATTGTTCTTCTCTAGACTTAGAACCAGAGAAAGAGGGTGTATACCATGCAACCCTATAAATAACTTCTTCTGGCTTTTAGTGAATACTTGCACAGTTTGGTTTTCTTCAGGTAATTTTCCAGTAAAGTTTTAAACTGCTATATATTGTTTTGAGATTATGATAGTGCTTGGAAGATTGTTCCATATTTTAGTGATACTTAGAATATTGAGTCTCCATGTGAATCTTTGGATTTATGAGACTCTTACTAGGTTAAATCCTTTGCATTGTAAATTTTTATTTGGCATGTGCTATTGAATGAGGTTGAATACCGAGGCCATATTGAATGGATGGTGCAATATCGTATGTACCATGAATAACTGGGGGTAGAGAGAGAGAGAAAGATCCATTGCGGAAGGTCAAGCCAGTTGGAGATGTTTTGGTATGTCCAATGTTGAGTTCAAGTTGTGAAATTGCTTAAAAACTATTCATTTTGTTGCAGCAGTATTCATGTTTGTGTTTGGTGGAAGAATGGAGTTTTTAAATATTTTTGAGGCACATAATACACTAGGGAGAACTGGAAAGGTAGCTGCTATTTTCCTCTTATGATCCTTTTATCATCATGTAAGATATGTTTTGCTCTATCTAATGACCCTAGCTAGCTTGATGTCAGTTTGTTGACTGCAGAGTATATATGTACATCAGTCTTTAACTTGCTGTTGATGATGATGTGTAGACAAAATTGATTTTTGTGTTATTTGATGAGAGAATATTGAGCTCAGTGTTATTTTCATTTCTATTTTTGAGAAGAAATAAAAGTAGTTGGGTTTTCTTGGGATTTAAGTGCAGCTGGGATTTTTTAGCCAGTTTTTAACTGAGATGAAAGCATCCTGTGTGATGCTTTGTAAAGTGAGTAGACTAGATGCTGAGCAGACTAGGGCACAGTCATCAAATATTGATGGAAGTAAGATTTGATTTTTTGTGGGTGTCATTTATGACACTGTTGAAGACCATGAGTCCTAATAGGAACCATTCAGGGACACCAGTTGTGACCATAACAAAAATGGATTAGGAGTTAATCCATTTTACAGACTTCGTGATGTTGTTTAGGCAACCAGCTGTGAGAAGAGCTAAGCTAATAAATTGGAGTCTATGTAGAAGAAGTTGGTGTGAGACTGTATCAAAGGCTTTGGACATGTCAAGGAAGAGAGTGGAGACACTATGAATGGACTTTCTGCTTTGGTTAACAGTATCAAGGAAGGGTAAAAGTGCGGTTTCAGTGCTATGTTAGGGTCAAAAACCATGTTGGCTAGGACAGAGCATACTTGGTCTACTGGAGTGATGTCCACATGAACAAAACGCGGTGGCTCCAAACCCTGATATACCTCAATCAATGATCCCGGAATTTCTTCCTGGGCTAAAATCTAATGGATACCTTCTGGACCTTCTGAAATAACAATTTGCTTTTCCCTCTTCTCCATTGCAGTAGCAGTCACTTTGAACATGCTGTCCTTAGATGCCATACCAGCCTTCAGCATGGTCTCTATAAAGAGAATCTGAGGAAGAGTCAGGCATACAGTAGATTCTACAACCTCAGCGTGCGTATCAGAATCACACTGGGCAGACTGACTCTCAGGCCTAGGCCTCAAGTCTTTCCTTAGGAGAAGGTGAAATGTCTGGTATGGGGGGTTTCCCATCTTACTCTGGGCCAACCTCTTCAGATATTGAGCTTCTAAGAATGTATTGAATGATGCTAAATGGGAGCACAAAGTCTTGGGTACAAAGAACTGGCAAACAGAACAAGATTTGTTCTCATGTCATGTATGTAAGTAGAAAAGGCACCAAGAATGGAAGTTTTTGTAGGGTATCTGCCTACCACGGTCACACTTTCTCCTCCTAGTTGACATCTAACAAAATCACAGAAAGATAGAATAAACAATAAGGAAGGTTCCTCAATGGTGCAGTTATCTAAACCCAAAAAGGCTTATGATAAAAACAGTCATGCAAAGATCAAACTGATGGGTATAAGAACTGCATTCAGACTGGTAGTGAGATAGTCAGAGGATTCCTGCTCCTATGTCTGCATATTTACCCCTATGCTCATGGGCTGAGGTCATACTCTGGACATATGGCTCATGGAAGGTTTAGGTTTTGGTACCTTGGCTGAACATCAGTGGGAAAAACCCATCTGTTTGGAATATTGCAGAAGTAATTTCAGTCAGGACATCTATTAATGGTTATGAATATTGGACAGCTTATTTGACTGGTTATATGTCAGGTGTCAATGTTGTGGGCTTCAGTTTTTGGATATATTTTTTGATGGACTTGGAAGGGATAGTTTTTAAGGTGAGTTGAGTTGTAGAGGTAGGGAATGGGTTAGGAATATTGTTTAGGTTATTGTTGAATGTGTTAGATATGATATGAAATGGTTATCCAATTTGTCTGTTATATTTTCTTGGTTCTGATAAGAAGGGATTTGGAGTGGGTTTTCTGCCTGGGTTCAAGAGGTTATGAAATTTTGCCATAAATGCTTGTTTTTAATGCATTACCTTGCTGGTAAACAAATAATTTCTACTGTCTCTAAGAACTTTTGTCTTTTGCAGTTTCTGAGACAGCAATATGTTTCTAGATTTGTTTGTCATTGTTTCGAGGATCTGCCCTATCTTTCACAAGTAGTTTAGTTTGATGGGTTAGCCAAGCTGCAGTTTTTTTTCTTTTATGCTTAAGTGAAGCTTGTTGGTTAAGTATCATTAGGAAAGAGTCATTAAATCAGGTGTGTTTCATCTAGCTGGAGGTGTTTGAGAGGGTCCCGGTTACACATTCTGAAGGTGTCATCGAAGGTGCCTTTTTCCATGTTTGTTAGGTTTATTACACAGTTATAGTGTTGTGGTTTAGGGGCTTGTGATAGTCTCGGTTGACATATGTGGGATGATGATTGATGAAAGTATGCAGGAGAATGCTAACAAGTTTAATTTTCTTGAGGTTTATTGTCAGTATGCAACCCACATTGGATCATTTTTTGGACTGTTTGTCAATTCTGGTTGGTTCATTGATCAGTTGTATAAAATGAATTAAGCTGATATTGAGGGAGCAGGAAGTATTGTCATTTGTGACCAGTCAAGCTTTACGTCTCTGATTAAAACGGTTCCTTTGTTGATGGCAGAGCATAACCAGCTTAAGATATTTTCAATAGTACTGGCACTATGTGGGGATGGGGGAATGTAGGAAGCTACAATGAATAGAGATTTTTGCTTGTTTAATATGAGTTTCATTATTAGGAGTTGTTTGTTGCTAGTTTGTGTTGAAGTTGAGCAGTAGGTATAAAGTTGTATGGCTTGAAAGATAATAGTCGTTCCATCTGCCCACTTACCAGTTCAATCTTTCCTAATCATATTATAGCCAGTGAGAATAATGTCTTTAATTTCTGGTCTTAACCATGTTTCTATAATTACTAGGATATTGAGGTGGTGGGTTTCTATCCATGCATGGAGTTCATATAACTTGATACAGAGACTGAAAGCATTAAGATTTTATATTCAGAGGCCAGAGAGAGATGATGACATCTGCTGTGTTAGGAGAGTACATTGACTGTTGCTGTTGGAAGGGTAGTGGTCAGTGTGGTGTCCATGTGGGTAGTGGTGAGATGAGGATGAGTTGGAGCCAGGGTTGGGGTGTATGTTGTTGCTTTCTATTTGTCTTTTGAAGTGGTTGGTTGATTCTTGTAGTTTGAAGGGTAGTAACACTTTCTTTGTTTTGGTATGTTGGAGTTTGTTGTTTTGGAGTAGATAGCCAGATTGAAAAGCATAACAGTGGAGGGGGGTGGCTATTAGAGCTTGACAGGTGGACTTATGAAGTTAGGTGGAGAGGAGTGGATTTCAAAGTTAGGTGGCTAATGAAAGGATGCTGACTAATGGAACCCATACCTCTCAACCTCTTAGAGCAAAAAATTTGGACAAAGCCTAAACTGATGAGGGGACAAATATGGACAGATTTTAAATATTGCTCTTACAAACTTAGAAAGTTGATAGAATAATAGGTTTTGCATTACCATGAATTTTCTGAAGGATGTGGAGTCTTAAACTCAAATGTTTGTCATTATTTAATAACTTCAATATTCAACTATTTGCCAGAAAAGCACAGATTTTAGGAGGAACACACCGAAAATATGAGGCAAAAATCTGGACATTCTGTGAAAATCTGTACAGTTGAGACTTGATAAACAGCGACTGATATTGGTAGTTATAGCAGTATATACAGGGAAGAAGTTAATGCTGTGGTGGGAGAAGAGGGAAGGTTTTAAATGTTTATTGGATTTTTATGTTTAGTGTGGAGAAAGCTATGAGGAGATGGAGAGGATGGCAATGATGCAGTAAAAGAGTGTAGAAAAAGAAAAGGGAAGTGTGGAATTGATTATTGGGATTAGTGAGTTTAGATTAGAGAAGGCTGTGCAGCAGGAGTTTGGTAATATGGTTGCTATGATTGGAACTGTTATAATTTGTAATTAATGGTTTATGGCTGGTTTGCTATAGGTTAGTTGCGTATCAGGTAGTGGTCAGGTGATGTGGGGTTACCAATAAATGTAATGATACAGGGGTGGAAAGGGGGTAAGGAAGAGTGTGGCAAAAGCCACATAACAAGTAGCTGAGCAGAGCAGGGATATTCCCTTCCTCCTAAGACTGAGTGAGAGGTAAGGTAGGAAAACAAAACATTGTCTAAAGATTATTGTACTTGGTAGCAGTCCCAGTGATTTTTTTCAGTAGTAAGTAAGTTTGTTTGCTATTGTGATTTTTAAGGGTTTATTTGCATGTTCAGAAATTAGTACTAGGTTATCTGTACTTGAGGGACATTTAATGTATAATCTACATGTAAGAATCAAACAATTTCACTATAAGGTAAACACCTTAACCATTATGCCAAGCCAACAATGCATGCTTGTTTAGTATGTTTAGTATGCTTAGGATACTAGTGAGGTGCTTAGGCTGATCTGTGAGTCACTATAAAACTATGTGCTTTTTACTAAGAATTCAGATGCAGTATCACAATAGGAAGGGCTACCATTCCATCAATTGCCAGGTAGTGTGTGATGCATGGGGGTACATCACCAATACCTCCCCCAGAACCCTGGCAGTGCATATGATTCCTATATCTGGAACACTAGCTCACTCTACCACCTCTTCCTGCATGGCAGGATGCCCAGATGTCACCTTGTTGGTAGGTGGAAAAATATATTTTATCTTTTTTCCATTTTATTTAAGTAGTTATGCATGGCAAAATGCATCGCTGAATACTAAAAAAATTCTTCTTTGTTTTTCTCCCCCTTTCTCTTACTCTCTCTCTCTCTAGTTTTGATTTCAGGTGATGCTGGATATCTACTGGAGACATGGCTCATGACACTGGTGAGAAATCCAAGTTGAGCTGCAGAAGGCAACTTTAATACAGCCCTTCTCAGACCTGTACTGTCATTCTGTGGGTCTTTTCCCTCTTGAAGAGACATATTAGGTGCCTGCATGAGTTTAGAGGTCCCTTCAGTCTGAGCCAGCTACTGTATGCAGGATGTTTACAGCATGCTGCATTCTACACAGCATTATCATGCATCAGTCTGGTGGCAAACTCACCTATGCTGTCACTGCATTTCCCAGGTCCAGTCTTACTACTATTGATAGTGACCAACTGGTAGCAGTAGTAAGGGACCTGATGGCAAGCTCATGCATGGCATATGGCTGTACAGCTAAAGAGGCAGCGTGTAGTCCAGAACATATGAACTATGAAATTCTGGTTAGTGTTTCTTGTAAAAAACACAGAGAGTATAACTGATGCATGCAGTTATGTCTAAGGGCTATGCTGTCTGGTACATGGTCTGCTGTCACTGCTCATGTGACATTTCTTCTTATCTTTAAATAATTATTTTTATTTCACAACAGGTACTCATATTATTGCTGAGTGCTCACATAAGGAATAAACATATTTTTAAATATTTTGGACAATGAATTCTGCTGAGGTGGTGCACCTAATTATACACTTACTGAATGTTTTGAAGTGGTACAATTTGTAAAAAAGTGATACTTTAGTTTTTGACACAAGTTCATACCTAGCAATGAAAATGTATCATATGTTTTTTTATATTATGCAATGTTTCCTCAGATGGAGCTATGCTGTCCTTTAAGGTATTGCACACCATCATTTGTGCAGTGGTGGGGGTGAAGTGGCAGTAGTGTTTTTACAATGGTAGGATACTCATTTTTCTTATTAGTATTTCCCAGAATACTTGTAAGCTGTAGGTAACTGTCAGCTGTAATAATGGTAGTGCATAGAGAATTAAGGGTGTTAGTCTCTGGAATCTTATATTACGAAACAGAGTTCCATGAGTTTTTAAGCAGTACCACAACAGGAATGAAAGACATACAGTTGAAAAGTATCCATAGTACTCTTCCTTTTTTTTTACTTTGTTTAATAAGTTATTCCCCTTCAAGTCAAATATTGTCATGTGTGTGTGAAGGTCAAATAGTAACTATCAGAAATGTCACACTTGAATCACAGTAGGCCAGGGATAGGCTAGGAGCTGGTGTAAGTGATTTTGAAGAGGGGCTGTCATGACAGCTGGAAGATGAGTTTGTCCGATGTTATGACTAACTTGATGCAGGTGATCCTACAGACATTGATTTGACAGTACTGCAGGACAGGGTCCAGGACTTTGAAAGAAAAGAAAGGTTCTGCTATGTGTAAATGAACGCTTATGTGTGCTACATGAAATCTGATGTATTTCTTCCCCCGACTAATTATATTACTGTCTTGAGAAGCACTTGTAGTGTTATGTGATCTATAATATATGTCCAGACAGTACCCTGTCCTTTTCCCATTTCAAGACTGACTACTTCTTGAATCTGCTAGGTATTAACTAATGTAAATGAAGGTGGCCACAGGTGCTTGGTGAGCCACCATACTAAGTATCATCATGGCATTACTATCATGTAGTGCTGGAAATCCTTAGGTATGTCTTGGATGACTCTGACCATTTCCAGCTGATTCTCTATGGCAGTGCTCTGAGCCCTAACAATATCCCAGCACATTTGCTGCTGGGCAGCCAGTGCTTTACACATTTGCTGTGGTAGCTGTAACAATTTCCTGCATGTGGTGCCCCATTGTAAAAGTATCACTGTGGACAGTGTTACTTCTGAATTTCTGAAATCTTCCTGAAAGTGTTTGTCTGGGTTTGGAGATACTGGTGTAGATGTGCTTGAGTTTGGAGATACTGGTGTGCAGGTGCATGGGTTTGGAGATACTGGTGTACAGGTGCATGTGTTTGGAGATACTGGTGTAGAGGTGCATGGGTTTGGAGATACTGGTGTAGATGTGCTTGGGATTGGAAATGCTGGTGTACAGGTGCATGGGTTTAGAGATACTGGTGTAGATGTGCTGGGGTAGAGGTGCATGGATTTGGCGATACTGGTGTAGAGGTGCATGGATTTGGAGATACTGATGTAGTTGTGCTTGGGTTGGAGATACTGGTGTACAGGTGCATGGGTGTGGAGATACTGGTGTAGAGATGCAGGGGTTTGATGATACTGGTGTAGATGTGCTTGGGTTTGGAGATACTGGTGTACAAGTGCATGGGTTTGGAGATACTGGTGTAGAGGTGCAGGAGTTTGGAGATACTGGTGTACAGGTGCATGGGAGATACTGGGGTAGAGATGCATGGGTTTGGAGATACTGGGGTAGAGGTGCATGGATTTGGAGATACTGGTGTAGATGTGCTTGGGTTTGGAGATACTGGTGTACAGATGCATGGGTTTGGAGATACTGGTGTAGAGGTGCAGGGGTTTGGTGATACTGGCATAGAGGTGCATGGGTTTAGAGATACTGGTGTAGATGTGCTGGGGTAAAGGTGCATGGGTTTGGAGATACTGGTGTAGAGGTGCATGGATTTGGAGATACTGGTGTAGATGTGCTTGGGTTTGGAGATACTGGTGTACAGGTGCATGGGTTTGGAGATACTAGTGTAGAGATGCAGGGGTTTTGTGATACTGGTGTAGATGTGCTTGGGTTTGGAGATACTGGTGTACAGGTGCATGGGTTTGGAGATACTGGTGTAAAGGTGCAGGGTTTGGAGATACTGGTGTACAGGTGCATGGGTTTTCTCCCTGTACAGGTTTTAAGGCAATCTCAGCTCGTGCTTAACTTTGTGATGCGCTGTCACTTCCTGCATGAGTTATGAGCATATTGCAGGCTATGAGATCATACCATTAAATTTGGGGACAGCATGACACTTTCCTCAGGCTGCTTCATAAATCTTATCACCAGCATAATCTTCAACAGGCATTTTGTTGCTGATATATTTCAAATTTACTGGTATAATGGAACTGTATATTTTTTTCACTGCCAGCCCAGAAAAAAAATTATTTAAAAACAATACAAATAACGAAGTTGCACACACTACTGTATGCCAAGTAAGGAGGTATGGAGGATACTTACAATGTATACTGCTGTATATGTCATGCTTTGCAAGTGTGGAAGGTTAACCTGTTAATAGTAATTGCTATGTATTTAATGCAATCATTTAATTCTCTATATAGATATAAGTTACAGTTTTTAAACCAGCCTTCCTAAGCAGAGAGTTGCTGCTGGTGCAGACATTGGTAGTAGTTAGTGTCCACGCTACCTATGATTATTCCAGTCCAATAATTTTCTGTGTCAGAGTCATCCCCATGAGTGAAGAGAAGGTGTTCCTCGTTGGGTGTTAAAGGGATAAGAGTTGGAAGCCCCACCAGTACTGCTACGGGCAACTGCATTCTGCCTCATCTTGGCACTAGCATGTCCTAGCATAGAATTTGTCCTTTTCTTGCACTGTATTATGAGTGGCTCCCTTCCACTGACAGCACTGATGTCTATTTCAACTTGATTCCAGACTTTTGCTTTCTCAGCTTGTTTGGGTCACCCTTTACCAAACAGATGTTTGCTATATGTCCTAAAGGCTGTCATGAGGACACCGCACAACAATGAAAGCATGTCTGCCATCCTCAGAAAAAAGTTAGGTTACACAAACACCATAATTATATACATATTCAGCTTCTCAGTCTAGCCAAGTAATTTTTGCACTATCCTGAATACATCTACAATTGTAAGTCAAGCAGATCTACCCTTCCTCTACCTCCTACCACTTTTTTGTAATCATAATACTGTCATTTCTCATTCATCAGTGACACTCTGAAATCTCCAGGTAAAAACACATGCATGTAGAGTCAATAAAACATCTTTGCTAATTCAGTACTTCACAATTAAATCAATGCATCTCAATCATGTACAGTATGTACTATCGTTAAACGACACCAATGTAAATGATTTTCTTAGTGATCACTAATCATTTCCACTGTTTCTGTAATAATTTTCCATTTACAAATGACAGCTATACAGTATTTACTAAAGTCATTGCACTATGCCCATCTTGTGATTAAAAAAAAACATTTTTGAAATGGACTTAATAATCTTACAGCATTTTGAATTGTTTCATATTAATCTACAATATTTCTGTTATTTTTTCTTACTTTAAAAAGCCCTTGGTTTCCTAACTCATTTGCCACTTAACTTGAGTATTAACACGTTAACATGGAGGTCTTTAACTTATTAAAGTAAGTTCAGGGTCATTCATCCCTCTAGTATGCAAATTAGGCCTTTTTATATTTATCTCTATGAATCGCAGTAATATGCAAATGTGTATTGCAACTTATCACTGTAATTAGTTCTCAGCTTTTTGTGGCCACAGCCTTGTCTATCTCCAGTTTTCCATGAACAAGTTGATTTTAACAACATACCTGAAACGGTTTATACCTATTTCATTCAGTTGCAGAACCAAAAACTAAGGATGCTAAGACTGGAATTGTTTCAAGCTAAAACTGTACAAGATGTTTCATTCAAAAGCAAACTAAGCAGATGAAAATTATCCCCCATTAATATAAACTGAATTTACTTCCAAATGCCTTCTCCTGTAAAACTGCACTTCACATGCAAAGACTGCAAGAATCAACCTTGCAACTTTAAAGAAACTTGAATGGTATTTGATTCACACCAGACTGATTTTGCAATAGTAAAGTATAAATTTTGCTTATCAGCTTGGAAATTATATGTGTATTGCACTCTCTGGTTTTCTGTTGATGCACCTTTTGCATTGCAAAGCATTTAATTTACTTAGGAGTTGAAGTTTTCATTTTGACATTTTATGGCTTACATCATTTTGACGTTATCAGATTTCTTTTTTTAACAGTCTGTCAGTTTAATTTGCTTAAAGCTTAACTGACTTGAAAATAGTTACCAAATACTTATTAATAAGAATGCAAGTTTTTAAGTTATCCTTGTTTGTTTTATTCTTTAATAGAGATTTGTTGTGATTTAATTTGGGTCATCTTACTTAACATGCCATTTTACTTATACTAATTTGCTTTGAATAAAATAGGAACATGTGCCAATAAAAAACAGTGCAATGGCTCACTTTGTTAAAACTGCAGCGCTTCTCCCTTTAATTTAATCCCTGGTACTCACTTGTATACTGATTCACTTTGCTGCCAGCTTTATATTTGTGTAACAATTATTTTATTTTCCAGTGTTACCTGTGATTTGCTCTCTGTAGCTTCTGCTCATACACATGCATAAAACCAGTGGGTTTTTTTTCTGAGCATAAATGATTCAAGTTTAAAACTGCAGGTTTGATTCTTTATTTTGGTATTTGTACAATATCTACAATGCTATGTTTATGTTTATAAAGTGTCCAACTACACAAAACAATCATATAAAAATCGCCAATAAAAACACTACCACAAGAAAAACTCACTCACTGTGTCTAAAAGAAAATATCCAATGAGAAAATATAAAGACGCAGAAACGGCTGCTGTCTCCAGATTAAAAACCTTTAGTTAAGTGCACAAAAACTGACACAAGTGCTTTCACCATATAGGCATCATCAGGTGTATCAAAAAGCACTATCTAACACACACCTTTATACCAATTAAAAAGTCACATGACACAAATTTAAATGCACAGTACCATCATCTTGCATATCAAAAATGCACCTTCAAAAAGCAAGATATAATAGTAAAAGCACAGTGATAAACAATGATAAAAACACAGTAATAAAAAGTAACTTCTTTACTTTTAACTTAGCTTTAATTATTTTAGGTTTAAGAAAGTTTTCATTTAAAAGGTCTACTAATACATTTTCTTCTAATTTTTGTTGTCTTTATAAGTTTGGTTGTCAGTTGACCTTTCATAAAAGCATTTGCTTTATTAATGGTCTCTATTAAACTTTGATTCATGTGGATGGCCACTTACAGGGCAAATGTTCACTAAACTGAAAGCTTTCACATTACTCTTCCTGTAACTTTCCTTTCAGTAGAAGCTAAAATGCTTTCTTTATTTACAGAACACAGTTGCATCAATCTTCAGTCTTTATATTCTTCTTACTAACA
This sequence comes from Protopterus annectens, assembly GCF_019279795.1. Lineage (NCBI taxonomy): Eukaryota > Metazoa > Chordata > Ceratodontiformes > Protopteridae > Protopterus > Protopterus annectens. Next base: position 286,151,431 of record NC_056731.1, read on the forward strand.
TTTCTTTAACTTTAACAAGTTCACATTTTATCTTTTTAACTTGCCTACTTACAGCTTCTTTATATCTCATCATCTGCAAACTGGTAGTGGCTCCTTCTGACTGAGCTCAGCTCCCAGATTTTGAGCTCTCACATGACTGTTTTCCCTATGAATAATTTAAATATAGTCTCCAAATGTGTATCAGTGATGGCTACAATACATGTGGTCATTTCCCTACAGTATTTAATTAACTGTAGAGATGGTACATATAAGTTCAAATAATTTGGGTGGCTTTCCTTTCAATTTGGGCTATGGGGGATTTTCATCCTAAAAAAAACTTACTTCAAAATTTTTGGTGCATTATGTTCCAAAAGAGTTCAACTCCATGAATTGAGGTCTCATCAGGGTGACCATCAGGGATTTGTAGGTAAAGCAGTATTAATACAGTTTTGACACTTAATACTGTTCTCATGCCTGTTAGTTATTTCTTTGAGTTGGTGCATATGTTTTAGAAGAAATCTTCCATCTGTTTTGCTTTAGTTGGACATCAATGCCAGTTTATTAATCTTAATCCTGACCTTTTATCTGCAAGTCATTTAATAGTGAATCAATATATCAAAATTAGATGATTAAATTCTTTGTATTGCTGTGGCTAGATACCAGTATGTGTATTTTATTTCTGCTCTGTGGTATATCTGCGCACTCGGAGTTATAACATTCTAGATATTTTTCAGCCATATTTAAACTAGTTCAAGTAGAAGTAGAACTGTATCATTCACTGATGTTGTTAGTTTTATAGTTTTGTGCATAGTATATTTGTTTTGCACCAAAACTGTTAAAAAATGTTCAATCAATGTCATTATTATGTTGAATGACTTCCCTTAGATATTTGGTGGGTGAGTTATGCTTGCGAAGTGTCTGGGGTGCGTTTTCTTGCTTTTCTGGATTTACTTAACACTATCCTTTAAGTTTTTTTGTCAAAAATGTTTACATATTAAAGTATTCAAGCTCATTTATTCATTTACTGTATATCATTGTTTAACTTTTCCAGTCCTAAAATTTCTGCTACTGAATCTTAGAGATATACCGAGCCACTCATTTTTCCAGCTCTGACATTGATACAGCCCTAATACAAGAAACCAATGTGCTACAAATATCAATATGATGCACTGAGAAACAAATGGCTACATGTTATTGCTGCTGAAGACATGCATAAAACAAACTTAAAACTGCTGTCTTAGTAAAGAAATTTAACAATATAATGTTTACTACTGACTCAGATTTATATGTAAGATGTTCCCTCGTCATTTAAGATCGCACCTTTGGGAGAAGCGTGGTTACCATTTTGCATGTGTCTTGTTTTTGATAAACTGAATATCTAGAATTCATTAATTTTCTTTTAAATAAGATCAGTGATCATTACATGACCATGACTTGCAAATGGAATGTTGCTATAAATGAATACAAAGATAAAAATGGTAAAAATCATTAATTTATATATGACTTTTTGATATAATGGAAACCTTTAACCTGCTTATTCCCTTTTATTTACCCAAATGATTCTCTATTTTCCTATTATTTTTTGTATGTCCATGTTTTGAATTGATTTATTTTAGGTATCAGAAGTTTCGTCTTCATCCTCCAATTTTATAATGTATTACATGTGTTTTAGGATCGTGCAAATTAAATGATATGATATCATTACCAGACAACCATATCTGATAGAAGTTGGAAACTGACTGCAAATTCTAGTCTTGGCCGACAGAGTTTATAGTCATTTAGAACATAACTCAGTTATGGCAACAGAACAAAAGGGCAATAAAAGAAAGTCATATGGAACATAGGATAATTTGTTGTTAAATAAAGTCATAGTGGAGAACTGTAAAAAGGGAAAGAATCTAAGTATGGCATGGATTGACTACAAAAAATCATTCAATAGTATCCCACATTCATGCATAAAAGAGTGCTTAAAAATGTATAGGATACAACCGATACTGGTCAACTACATTACAGTAACCATGAAACAGTGGCAGACCACTTTGCAATTAAGCCACGATAAAGGATAAATTATTATTCCAGGGATAAAAATTCAAAGAGGGATATTCCAGGGTGTCTGTCACAGTTGCCTTGCCCTTAACCCATTAAGTTGTTTACTTAACAGCTTAGGTCATGGCTATCATTTGGCTTCTAGAAAACAACAAAGTGTAAAGACTTCTCATCTTTTCTTTGTCGATGAGATGATTTAAAACTGTATAGCTCATCAGATGAGGAACTGAAAGTACAACTGCAAGTTGTCAAAAATTTTTCAGATGATATATGATATATGGAGATTGATAACAATTTCAGATTTGACACTCACATTTCTATTACCATAAAAAATGGTTCACAAAATGTTAGGTGCATTGTACAGAAACAAACAATTCCTGACCAAGACAGCCAGAATTTCTGCTTCTAATTCCCACCTAATCTCCACTTTACTCTACGCCTCTCCTATATTTACCTACCTTAGACAAACAGACCTAAACAAGCTCAAGGCTTGCTACAATAAAATTGCTAAGTTTGCCACTGGAGCATCTTATCGCAGCCACCACTATATCTCACTTAGAGAACTTGACTGGCTTGAACTCCCTCAACTTCTTCACCTCAATCAACTCTCTCTCACCCACAAGTTAGTAAACCATCTTCTTAAAGTCCATCCCTTCGAAACCGTCTCCAGCCCTACTATTGCACTAGACCACTATGCTCCAGCAGCAACAATCTACTTCTAGTGACCAAATCCAAGAACTCAGTGGGAGAAACACTATTCTCCTGTGTCATATCCAGATTATGGAACAACCCCCCCCCCCCCCCCATAACCACACTACCTTCTTGCAATCACTTCAAGACTGCATTAAAAACTCACTTAAAAGGTCTCTGGTTATGCCCATGCACCAATCCTGATTACTAACCCTCCTTTTTACCTCCCCTTCCTCTCCCCTCCTCTAGCCACCCTGCCTCACACCATCTGAGTATTGCATTCCTTCCTTTGCAGGCTCTGGATCACCCTTTACCCTCCCCTTCCCTCCTCACTCAATCTCTCAGACCTGTTATAACATGCTTAACTACCTCACTTCATCTCAACTCCAAATACATATCCAACTGACTTACACCTAGCTTCCTCTCACTACTATGTATACTACTCACTCAGTCTCCTCTCTTACTCCTCTGTCTTCCCCTTCCATCAAATTAGCCCCTTCTAGCTTCTTCCACCTTCACATGGAGCATCTGATTTATATCTGCTTGAGTTTAGTCCAATATTTGTATATAAGATTTAGGTATATGAGTTTAGAACAGTATCCGTTTGAGCTTAATACTATCTGTATATACATCCTACCTTTAGTCTTAGCCTTTAGCTAGATATTGGTATATATGTTTATTACTATGTTTCATATTGTATGTATAGCTAATGTTTGCTGCATTATGTATTATTTGCTATTGTATGTATATTCAGTTGTTCTTCATGTACTCTGCTGCTCATTTATTATGCTGTGGAGCTTTTCTCCCTGGGCCTCCACTGAAAAAGGACCTGTGTCCAGTTGGAATTTCCTGGTAAACAAATGTACATAAATAAATAAATAAATAAATAAATGATATAAGAATGTCATTTAGTCTTGATAAATGTGCAAAAGTAACCTTTAAAGCAGGAAAACTGCAGCACTTAGAAAACATCAGTGTGGGACAAGAATGTGATATAAAAGAACTTGAGCAAGACGGAGTGTATAAATATTTGGAAACTGATGAAGGGTCAACAATAAGACATGAACAAATGTGAAAAAACATCAGTAAGGAATACTTTAGAAGACTTAAATTAATCCTGAAAACAGCTTTGACTTCTAGAAACAAAATCCAAGCTATAAACCAATTTGCTCTGTCGTAACTTAGTTTTGGAGGAATTGACTGGCCCCAAAATGTGTTGGATAGGTTAGATAGGAAAACAAGAAGGATGCTTCATGTTCACCAAATGATTTATTAAAAGCAGTGCATACCACGATTATATATTCCCAGTCCTGAAAGAGGGATGGACCTCCTTGAAACTGATTACATTATAATTCTACAATCATGAGACTCCACACACATCTGCTGACCTCACAAGACCCAGATGTATTGAAAGTTTTGAAACATGAGAATACATCTAAGATGACTTCTCTGCTTAGTTTAGCGGAAGCATATCAGCATCAAGAAGGAATGGAAATCAAACCACAAGTAGATAGAAATCAGGCAGCAATTGAATATGCCAAAAAATAAAAGAAAGAATATAAGGTGAAGGACCAGATGAGAAGGCAAGAAATGTGGAAAATGCATAAATACAGTTGCAAATACAGAAAACTTCTGGAAGAATCTCATGTTGATCAGGAACAAAAGCAGGAATGGTTAAGGAGAGGTGAATTCAAACCAAGAGATGAAAGGTTAATATTGGTGGCACAAGATAGTAGGCTATGTACACGTTAGTTTATAAAGTCCATTGAATATGTGGGAGAAACAGACAAATGTAGGTTTTGTAAAACCAAATTGTAAACAGTTACACATCTTGTTGCTGGTTGTGACATACTAATAGCAGAAGGACTGTATACTGAAAGGCATAATAATGTGGCAAGAATGTTGCAATGAGGATAGTGCAAATATTATGGTATTGAAGTGGCTGAAAAACACTGGAAACATTACCCACAAAGCATCATAGAAAATGAAGCCTACATCACATGGGATCATCCATTACCAACAGTTCAAAAGATAGATGCTAGAAAACCAGATATAGTGGTCCAAGAAAAGAAGACAAAAGTAGCATTGATGATTGAAATCACCACACCCAGTGACTACCATGTCTTGTGTACAGAGACACAAAGTCATAAAATATCAGGATTTGCAGGCAGAAATGAGGGTAATGTGGAAGAAAGATACCCAGATAGTTTCAATAGTAGTAGGAGCAATGGGTCTTATAAAAAAAATCTACAATCATAGATATGTTACCAATACATGTAACTCTGTACGAAGTGCAGAAGGAGCCATTACTGGGCACATTGCGGGTGCTGCGAAGATCACTACAGGTTGACATCAAAGAGTGAAACCATACTACTTTCATGAACTTTAATTGCACTTTGACTTAGGAATGGAGTCCATTCTCCATCATGGTATTAGAATCCTAAAAGATTTGGAGATATTGAAAAAAATAAAATAAAATATTTCTCCTTTGTATTTATAATTAAATGTTGAACCTCTAACTGTGCCACCTTTGGCAAGGTCAGGTTTACTATGAAATTCTCTAACAAAATCCTATCCTGGTTATCCCATTCATCTACTTTGTAAAGACTTTTCATAAAATACCTGGAATAGCTCACTAATTCCTTCAGGTCTTTTATCATTTTTCTAGACTCAGGATCCCTCAGCTTTACTATTTCTCTGCCCATGTTCTGCTTTTTTAACCTCTGTTTAATTTGTTTTTTGTGCTCTAGGGTTATTAACATAGAATAATTGCCTGAGTTCCACTGTAACCTCTGTTAAATTAGTTTGTGCTCTAGGGTTATTACCACAGAATAATTGCCTGAGTTCCACTTTTATGTGTTCATGCATATTATAGGTTCAAAGGTGACTACTAAGCTAATGATACTAAAGGGCCTTTATAAGCCTATCCGTACTTTCTAACTGTATTTGACAGGTTATGATGCCACTCATTTTATGGGCAGTATAACCTGGTTATGAATGGTGGAGTATTTACTTTCTCCTAATACAGACACAGGTGGTAGTCCAGACATACATTTGTGATCACCCATCTACTAATCCAAGTTGCACTTGGATAACTGCAGGGGAGAACTCTGCTTAACATTGATAGTAACCCTGCTCCAAAGAAGATTTAGTCTATGAGACACATACCTGTCACTTCAACATTTCTTATTTATGTTGTAGACAAGGTTCTGGTCCCTAGATTGGGTGTTGTTTAATGCTTTTTGTTTTACATACATGCAACAGGTCCACAAGGACTAGATCAGAAGCTGCTTTGAAGGTCTGGCATAGATCGTCCCTCAGCAGTCCATAGGAGACCGAGTACAAGGGTAAGACTTTGAGGAGGTCAACATAAGACATGTTTTCTACACCATGTATTCATTTTCTGAGGAACCTCTGAGGACACTCCAGTTGCTGCATATGCCTGGGCAGGTACATACTGATGGGGGCATTCCACTCAGTGATTGGTCTGATGAGAGCTGATTACAGAGGAACATTGACATCTTTGGACCTAGAAGGCATTTTCTTGCTTATAAGCTGTAATATAGAAGGATTTCTTTACTATAGTTGACAGAAAATGGTCAAAGGCCAAATTGCTGTCTGCATGCATTCCCAAGTCCCTGATCACTGGGTCATCTCTACTGGGTGTATTATCAGTGCAGTAATTTCCATGGGCGTCATCTTTCTAAAATATACTATTATACATTTTTTGGCATTGAGTTTGTGTCAGGCCTTCTTCATTGATATCTGTGTCTTTGGGGGAATTCTATGACTGCAACTAGTTTGCAATCATCTGTGAACTTGGTCAAAAAGAGGTCTTTGACACTGACCGTGACTTCAGAGAAGTAGATGCCAAAAAAGAGCAACCCCAGCACTGAGTCCTAAAGATGTTGCTAATGGCTGGCCTTTTTGCAGGGTTAAACTTACTTATATCTTGACTTTTTGTGTCCTATCTGCAAGCCAGCTGGCTATCCAGTGGGTGATGTAAGGAGTTTATACCCAGTTTCATGAGCTTGTCTACAATGCTGAAGAAGGGTAATGTATTGTACTGAATGCTTTGGCCAGGTCAAAGTAGGCAATATGCAACATTCTGCCATCATCCTTTGCTTTTGACCTTCTCAAAGAAATCCTCAGGGTTGAGTAGATGTTACCTGCCCTTGATTAAACTAAATGGGGTTTGATTTAATGTCTAAAGGCTTCCTATATTGTTATCTGTCATGTGCATGATTATTCTTTACATGGCCTTACATATAAGACCAGTCAGGCTTTCAGGTCAGTAGTTTCCTGAGTCCTCGAATAGCCTGCCCTTGTGCTGACGGATAACAGTTGCAGTCCTCCATTTGCTTGACACAAAGCCAGTTTGGAGGCTACAACTGAATAGTGTTTCTAGTAGTCCCAACAGGTCATGTTTCATGCTATTAAGGAGGCATCCTGGGACATTATTAGGTCCCATTGATACAGTATTTTTGGCTTTGGAGAATGCATTGAAGACCTGTTCCTTAGTGATAGCTGGGGGAGCTATGGTTGGCTGGTATTTCTTGAGAGGTGCTGGGGGAAGCATGGTAAAAATTTGAGGTGATGTTATCGTACAGTAAATTTGCTATATTCTCTGGCACAGTATATGTGTCTCCATTTAAAATTAGATTGAAATATTGTTCTGTATTGCCTTTGAGGTGCCGGACTTAGCTGAATAATGCCTTGTGGTTTGTAACTGGGCAGGCTACTTTTACCTCAACATTGGGTTTAGTAAATGTAATTAATACCCTAATCTGTTTATTTTGTTTGATGAGGAAACTCTTACATTGTTGGGCATTGCACTATCCATTTTGTTCATGATTTTTTCCTTTTGCTATACAACAAATTGCTGTTGGAATTCCATCAGGGAAGCTTGTTTTAGAGTTACTCCTGTGCTTATTTTTGGTAGGTACTAATGCCTCTGAACAGCAGTATACATGACTATACAGGGATGTTTGAATGACTCTGCATACTAGGCAGTGATACATCATGGGTTTGGGTGGGGGCTTGAAATCTTACCAGAGTTTCACTTCAAAGCAGGAATTTAGCCATCAAATGATTTTTAAAGGTACCAGGGTTGCCTGGTGCCCTTGGTTTTATTTTAGTTTCGAAGCTGATAGCTTTAAAGTCTGACCTGACCAGTTAGTACACTACACTAAGGTGAGTGCAACAGTATCCCATGTTGCTGAGGTTTAGGTCAAGGATATTTGTGTCCTTAGTGGGTATACGGACTAGTTGGCCCAGACCATTCATGCTGATAAAGTCCAGAAATCTTTGAGGCTGCAAGTCTGAGGCCATGTATGGTTCCCAGTCTGTAGTGGACGTCACTCATGATTATGATGTTGGGTTGAATGGAGAGTGACTTGAATAAATTTAAGTAAGTGGAATACATTTCCTGAGTCATACAGGGAGATCTATAGCTTACGAGGATATGGTATGGTATGGGATTCTGCTTATGGTGAGGTGTACATGGAGATCAAATGGTTGACCAGCCTTGAGGTGAAATTATTTCTGATGTAAATTAAGACACCTCTGCCTTTTGTCCCTTACCATGTAGTAGCTAGCCTAAATGTATTGAAGGCACTATAGCTCCCCTTGGCTTTAAACTATGTCTCGGTAACTACACAGACCTCTACATTCTCCAGGGAGAGAAGAGCTTGCGGGGACTGGAGTTTTTTTTAGCCTCATGGCATTGAGCAGGATAACCTTTAGGATGTTCTCAGTTGGTTTAGCTATGTGCACAGTTTAAAAGGTTGTAAATTCCTAAAAAAGCGTGGTATGGGGGTACACAAGGTTTTAGCCAATATTCAAATACCTAGATGGGACAGGTGCAGACCATCCTTGGTGAAGCATTGCGGTTTGTTGATGATATTATGTGCCTCTTACCAGGCTAAGCAAGGTAAGAGTGATGGTTAACTGCTTGGCTGGTGCCAGGATCCATCAGATCATGCACGCACTCAAATCCTTGAATAATAAGTACCAGTATGACGCTTTCATGACTCATGCCAGTGTAAATTTGCTTGAGGTGTACCTCCCTGGACTATATGAAGAGAGACATGAAAGAGCTCTCAGACTATGTGCCCCAGGCACAAATGAGCCTAGCATGGAGCAGCATTCTACCTTTTCCAAGGATGATGCCATGGTATGAGCAAAAAATAATTAATTTCAATCATTGACTTAGTTTTTGGTGTCCTTCAAAGGTGTCTCCAGTATTTGTCAGCTGGCAGGATATGACCAACAGACCACATTGCTTCACCAAAGATGGCCTTTATCTGTCTCTTCTAGGGTTTTGATTATTGGCAAACCTATTGTCCAACCCCACAGTGCCTTTTTCAGGCAATGCCAACCTGATAAACTTACCAACATAACAAACAAGCAAAGGAAAACAAGAAGGTGTTATTGATCGATGCTAGGAACCTAAACAATAAAATCTACTCCCTACAAACCCTTCTTACCCTGAAGGAAATTGATGTTCATGTAGTGACAGAGACATTGTTTAAAATATGAAGTGTTCTCCAGCTGTCTGTGTGGGGTTATAACACCTTTCACAGATTTAGACCAGCTACTGTGCAGGAGTAGGAAAAGGGTGGAGGTGTCTCAATCTGCATCCAGAAGAGACTCATGTCAAGACTGGTACACCAGCAGCATGATACATTAGAGCTTCTTCATGTCCAAATAACCATCATAAAAGTCCTACCATATATTAGCTAGCTATAGAATTCCGTCTATGAGAAATGAAAGCCACAAAGCCTATCTACAGGAATTAGAATCACTTGGTATTAAACCCAATACCGTTTTCCTAGGTGATCTAACTATCCAACTATAGATTGGGAAAACTACGCCAACACCACTAGTGCATAAGCACATGGAATCCTAGACTTTTAAAATACAAATGTCCTGGAACAATTAGCCAGATTATCCACTGGGGGAATAACAGCTTGGATCTTGTCCTTATTAATATGTGAGCATCTTGTATCATCCCTTGCATATCTTCATCACTTGTTAGGTCTGATGATAAAGCAGTTTCCTTCAAGAAAAAACTGAAATCAGGGATCCCTTCCAGACAATGTACCTTTAGAATTTTCTTTAAAACAAACTGCCTACTCCTAAGTGATAGATTGGCAAACGTCAAATCCCTATCAAACCCAGTTAACTCCACTGAACACACAGAAATATACATCACATTATACCAGCATGTAAACAGATGCAGAGATGCAGCTGTGCCCCATAAGAACAAGTGTAGGGCAAACTCCAGCAATAAACCCACATGGTGGAACCATAATATCAACAAACTTTATAATAAAAGGAGAAGAATTTTGACCAAAAGTAAGATGAATAATTTCCAGAATGCTAGAGCTCTTGTCACTGAAACAAGGAAACAATTCAGGAGCTTAAAAAATCCACCAAAGCCAAGTTTGAGACTAAAATAGTTACCTAAGCCAGAGACATGTTTTAGTTATGTTGGTAATCTCAAAAGCACAATGCAACAATGCACTGAGCTGATTGTGAATGATGTAACCTACACTGAGATTGAAGACATAGTGAAACTACTGACCAATAAATTTAGCTCTAATTTTGCCCATCTCCTCTCCTGTCCTGCAACTCAAGATATACCTGAAACTGGGTCATCTCCAGCTCTCACATAAGACCTAAACGTGGTATCAAAAGCAAAAAATACTGCATCAGTTTGCCCTGAAAATATCCCTGGATCTAGCTTAAATAGCATGAAGCATGATTTAGTCACACACCTAAAAACACTGTTCAGTCATAGCTTCCATATATAGGTTTTGTACCAAATGAACAGAGAACAGCTACAACCATTAACCTGCATAAAGGAGGATCATCCACAGACCCAGGCAATTACAAACCCATAAGTCTGACCAGCCTCAAATGCAAAGCCATGGAAAAACTTTTCATGGAATAAATCAATTAGGATACAGGAACCTCCAAATACTGGACTCTTCTAAGTTTGGATTCGTCAGGGTCAGCTCATGCTTACTCCACCTGGTGGACTTTTTTAGAAAAGGTTACCAAAGCAATGCATGTAGACAAAACAGTACATACCTCAACTTGGCCAAAACTTTTGGCACAATTCCCCACTCAGGCATAGTAAAAAAGCTACATAAGCTGGGACTAAACCCCTGTGCCACCCACTGGATTGCCAACTGGCTCATAGATGGGATGCAGATAATCAAAATAGGGGAAGTTACCTCCACAAAGAGGGCAGTCACCAGTGGTGTCCCCTGGGGTTCTGTGTTGGCCGCTCCTGTTTGGCATCTACTTTATTTAAGTAAAAACCAATAAAAAGGGCTCTGGCTAACTTAGTTTGCAGATGACTGCAAGCTAGAAACAGTCATTGAATCCTGAAATGAGTTAACCGACATGCAAGAAGGTTTGTCCCAAATAACCAATTGATGCCAAAATCAGGAACTAAAACTAAATGCCAAAAAATGTATAATTGTATCCTTTGGAAAATCATCTACCCCAAGGAATTATCACCTAATAGTTGACCCAGTTGTTCAAGATTTGGGAAATCATGTGGACAATGACCTAACTTTTTACCAACATGTGTCTATTGTTGTAAGAAAGTCCTTCTATATTGCATAACTTATAAACAAAGGAATTGTGTCTAGATTTAGGGATGTCACTTTTCTCTTTTACTCAGCCCACATTAGGCCAGTCATTGAATATAATGAATCTTTTGGCATGTATCTGTCCAGACACATGCAACAGCTGTAATACCCACAGAGATATCTTACTAAAAGGATACAAGGCCTAAACAACATATCCTACTTAGACAGGCTCAAAGCCCTGTCACTATAATTGATATCTTACAGAATACTAAGAGGTGACTTGTGTCTGGCATACAAGGCATCTGCTAACCCAGTACTGATGGATTTTCTGCAGATCAGCAAGTCAAATGGCATCAGAAATTCTCAGTCTAGGCATATAAACCTCAAATGCAACATCAACAGAAAGGTGCATCTCGCTGTGGATACTGTTTCTGTAAAACAGACTCCCATCCACATAAAACAAGGTTCATCCCTGTTCAAATCCCTGTCTATATTCAAGTGCAACTTAGATCTATTGATGGGAAACAGAAGTTTTACCCCAGGATTACCCCCTGTGCTACTAATGGACAGAGGCAGCTCCTAAATTATTTACCCATGCATGGGCCCCTCAAATTATCAATGGTATGATCCTAATTATTCTCCTTAGGGGTAATATATAATTATCAACCATGGGATGGGTTAGGCCAATCTATAGCCAAATAAGACAGGTTAGTTCAAGCACAAAAAGGGAAACTGGCTAGGCTTAAAATGGCCGACAATGTCAGCTAGCCTAGTACTTACCTATGAACCTATATCCTCTCAGGCTGACAAATATTGTACTCACTTTGAAATACACCAAAAACTAAGCCAATTATTAAAATTAATTATTAAAATGAATTGTTAAAATCAATTATTTTGATTTTAATATTGCCCAAATATTCTGTTATACTCTTAATGGGTCCTTTCATTTGCTTCCATTCCTTATCTAGGAGGAGTTCTAAATTATTCTGTTGAGCTTTAACCCTTGCTAACCCTTCACAATATTTTTTATTACCATTTCCCCAAATTTCTCTTTCCTTTATTTCAACCACAGTCCTAAAGCCTCCTTTCTCTCCTTCCCAAACACCAGCTAGTTCTACTGACACATTTTGCATTCTTCCTGATTCTTTATGAATGCTATATGCCTGCCTTTTCAATGAATAAGTAGAGAAGCACCAATTTCCCACTACCTTGAGGCCTTATTCTAAGCCTGACATGCGCATGACAAGATATTGTAATCATATGTACCTCTATTACCTTAACCAAATGAGCATGCTCTTGTGTTATATTGCATCCATCCAATCTAGTCTGATTCTTTTTCCTGTGGGAATAGTTAAATTCTCCTTAGGCTCTTAAAGCTACTACTGCTGCATCTTCCATCCTGGATACCTTCATGCATTTCCCATAAGCAAGCCCAGATTAGTCATGATTTCCCTCACTGGGCCCCCCGAGATCTGCTCATTATTACAGACCATGTTAGAATGTCTCTATAATTAGGATCCCCTGTGGAAAGCGTATTATCTCCTCTAGGATTATTCTCAGTTCTAAAATTGCAGTCTTGGGAAGGGCACACATGCTCACCAAGATACCTCTACTTCCACAGCTTCTTATTGTCACAAACAGTCTACATCCACCCTATTCTCCTCCTTTATTACTGATGGCCTACCCCTCTTTAGTCGTATCATTTCTCCCTCTTCTTCTGCTCCTGGTATTCAGCTGAATAATCTCCCCCCACACACACACCTTGAATTTATCAAGCTCACCTGCTCAACATTATCTGAATAAATCTCCTGCAACATTGGGATTAGCAGCCCACTGCTCTTTATGTAAGGTAAAATTCTTTGACTTTCTCACTACCTGAAAAGCCATTCACATTCCAGTATTTGTATAGAAAATGCAGCCTGCTCACCCATGCTAGGGGAGGAAGGATGGTTTGGCTCATAACATGGGTAACATTGAGAGGGAGCACTGGTTGTACACCCTGTAATGTCCCAGCTATACTGAGCCATACTGCCTTGGGCAACTACACACTTAGCTGGTGGGAACTCTTAGAAGGCAGCTATAGCACAGTTCATATGAATGAGTGCAAGGGGGGGGTGCTCTACCACAGGAGAGTGTAAACTGGCCTATAAGAACAGCATGGCTGGCTCGCTCCCTACCACCCAACTCTTGCTGCAAGTGGTCAAAACAAATGTGCTGGCTGACAAATGTAGCACAAATTATAATCCCCCTCTCACACCCCAGTGCCCCCTCTTTTACATCATTTAATATTGTTCCTATCATTATTCATTTAGACTAGATCCTGGAAGTTGTTATTAAAACTAAAATAACAGCTGCAGACACCTGGAAAATGCACCAGGTTGCCTTGTTGATACAATAAAGTACATTATTGCTAATCTACTTCTGCAAGCTTTTTAATATCAGCTACTCCACAGGATATGTTTCAGCTCTGGAAAATAATAATTAAGGTGACTTTACATAAGGGCTGTGTTATAACTGACCACATAAATTATCATCACATTGGCCACACTAGTATTACCTGTAAAATTATTTGGCAGATCTTAGTCGATCTCATTAACAGCAAAATTAGGAACTAACCAACAGTAAACTTAGTCAGTATGGTTTTGTGAAGGGTAGATCGTTCTTGCTTAATTTAGTTGACTTTTTGAGTATGTGAATGATGCTGTTGATGGGGATACTTTTCTCCATGCCACTTTTCATAATGTTTCTAAAGCATTTTATATTTTCCCCACTGTTAATAATAAAATTATCATATACACAGGGTGAGAGCTGTCAGTACCTTCTCATATCACAGATTACTCATTAATGAAATCACATGGGGCTCTTTGCTGAATCACCTTCTCTTTGGCATCTATGTTTCTGAAGTCGATTCAGATATAACGAATAACGGCAGAAACAGTCTTGTAGGCTTTATGAAAACTAAAACTCCTAGCGCCTAAGAATAACATCTTCAAGTGAGTATACAAATAGCAATTAAACATACACAGTTAAATAATCACATCATTCAATGGCAACCAATAAAAAAACATTAGATAATTAGTACAATTACTTAAGGAAGTATTTCCATTCTTGCTCTTTATTCAAGCCAGGTGGTTTTAAATTCCCATACTGACCATGGTCTTAGAATGCATCCAAAATAATGTAGTGTAGTTGCATTTGGGAAACCTGTCTTTCCCACTGACTGTCAAATAAATGTAATCCTGCATATGGTTGATACAACTCATCAGAGGTCTAGGCAGTTTTGCTGACAATTAACTGCTCTTTGACCATCAAGTATCAGTTACAGTACGGAAATCTTTTGTCATTGGCCAGGTAATTATCAAAACTATATATATATATATACATATATAAATCAAGATTTAAAAAGCATCTTATTTCCTTATATTCCTTTCAAATTAGGAAGATCCTTTGACATATTGCTCTTCTGTACACATATTCCAGTTTGAAATACTTCAGTGTTTCCCAAACAAGTGAAACAAAGGGTTAGGCTTCCTTAGCTATCCAAACAGATTAAAAGTATTTCACTTTTATCGATCTTGTATAGACTCCAATGTGGAGATCTCTATTTTACCAGATCTTTTCCAACACAGAAGCACAGTTAGTATTAGAAACAGTAGTTACAGATCTCTCAACTTACAACATAACATAATTAGGAGTTCTTGGACAGAGAGGTTCATTACCCAAAGGATTCCCTATGTCTGTAACAAACTTCCCTTGCCTTCTTCAAGCTAAGT
This sequence comes from Protopterus annectens, assembly GCF_019279795.1. NCBI lineage: Eukaryota > Metazoa > Chordata > Ceratodontiformes > Protopteridae > Protopterus > Protopterus annectens. The sequence goes on from NC_056731.1 coordinate 286,166,525, forward strand.
CTTGGTGATTAAATGGGTATGAATAACTTTACACAAGGGATTAGCAGTAGGTCCCTTAGCAAGAAGGGAGGTAAATCTACCAGAGACACATCCTAGGGTGTGTGAGGGTGCATGGTTAGGCTATATATGCTTGGTCAAACCACTTAACAATGACTAACCTATGAATCTATGAATTTATAAACCTATGAAGCTATCACGTAGGTCCTCATTTGCACTGAATCATGATTGCACATTATCCTTTTTAATACCTGCAAAGAATTTGGCAAAATGTTTTCCACAATTAATTGCATATCAGCAATGTGGGCTTTGTTGGATAGACGGGCCTTTGATAATATACTGTTTGGATGCAGGGAATGCCTTTGATAAATTAGTATTATGTAAGAAAGGTACTTTAAGAATTTGATTTGTCTGTAGAAGTTGTGGACATGATTATGGCCATATATAAAGCTTCCATGGGTAGGGTGAAATTACACACTGGAATGTCATTGCCATTTAGAGATTGAGGTAGACCAAGAGCAGTCATAATCTGTCCCATATTTTTTCTTTGTAATTAGAATCTCATACCATTTATCATACGGCATTCAAATTTGAAGATCTTTCATTGGGTGAAAAGAAGTGAAGATATCTTTGAATATGACGATGATTTGATATAATTAGACAAACCTGAGACAGATATTGACAGAGTGTTGGTGATGATTTGATATAATTAGACAAACCTGAGACAGCTATTAACAGACTGTTTCAACTACTGCATAAATGTTGGATATTTTCGGCATATAGTATTAATAAGATAAAGATGTGAGCAATACCTGTGAGTTTTACTGTCTCCTCTCCTGCCTTCTAACTAAATATCATTTCTATGGAATGAGAAACATACCATTCCATAGGGGTGACAAAGTCATTCTCCTAGTCTCAGTGGTATTTCTGGAGGGGAGTGCATGGCTAATTTGCATTAGCCATTCACCCAAACTGCTGGATGCACTTCACCACTAAGACCACTTTCTACGCCATAGCTAATGACATCATAACACAGTAGCTAGGAAGTGGTCTCAGAATTGCTTGAGCTTACTGCAATGCAGAAACCTTTGGAATTAAAGCTTCTGCATTATAATAAAGCATTTTGAATCCTAGTTATTTTCTAGAAATATTGTACCACTTTATTAAGTAAACAAATATTCTTTACATCTGAGATTTAGTGCAAAAGACTAAGGAAGCAAACAGTTAACAGCCTGTTTGCCGTAGTCTAGGGTTTGATTTTCTCCGCCATTATTTGCCTACTATGTGAATATGAGCAACTCATTTAACAAGAAAGTGCTCCCTGGCTGACTTTGAAATAGGTCAATGTGGATCAGTGGTCTACACCTGTGAACAAATATAAATAAAAAAAAATACATTTAGAATTAAACATAGTTATATTTGAGCAGCTTGAACAGATTATAAAACATCAAATGAACACACCACAAAGATAAGCATTCAAATTATGTTTTTAAATTCTGGCAGTCGTTGACTATTCAACATGTCCACAACCAAAACCCATGGACCCAGAAGTGCAGGCATTCTCTTGTGAAGCAAGTTGGCCTGTCGTTTTGACTAAAAAAAAACATAGTGCAATGCTGAGTGCAGAAAAAAGAACAAATACCTTTTCTATACTGTTTCCTAATATTTCTAATATTTTTCTGAATCCAGTTCTTGCTAACATCCATACAGCTTCTTATGTTGGAGCTAAAATGAGGATATGCATTTCTTATTACAGAAAATGCACAACATGGGATCAGCTCATAATTTTACTATCATAAAATGACTTCTTAGGCTTTTTACATTTCTAGTACTTCTACTATGCTGTAAGTAGAAGGAGAAGATTGTACAGATTAACTGTCTACTGTTGACCACATTTCATAACTTCCAGCTTGTCAGTTTAAGCAAAAGAATGACACTGTATACCTCAAAAGTTCATCACATGTTCTGTGTTTTAACTTTGTCTTGTATGTACGTATGTGGTAGTACATGTGGACTTTAAACACAGTGTTTCATGAATTGTTAACATTAGATTCTGATGTTCCCTAGAATTATTTGCTGTTTTGTTGCTAATGTGTTCATATAGTGGATGTAATAAAACAGGTACTGATAAAATTAATGAAACAGACATAGAATAATCTAGAATAGTCATACTTAAACCTGAGGTAACTAACATAATGATACTAGAAATAAGACAGAAGTACTACTGAAGTCAGTGATAGTCCTAGAGTTAGTATTTGTTGCAGCAACATATTCTGTATGCAGAAACTGTAGTAAATACTTATTTTTTTTTATTCTGAAGGTTTATTGAATACATATGGCTACTCCATGCTATGCATTTGTATGTAATGAGACATTTCCCTTTATGTAGAACAACAAACCTTTTCAAGGTGAAGTTACATAAAGTGGAATGGGTACCTGTATTTCTTATCATTACCTTCACCTTCATCAGGAAGGTTAGTATTGGTAATCCTGTCTATTTGGGACTAGTAAGGTGGATAAGAATGAACAGGGACTTAAGGGTAAGAATGAATTACAGCTGGTACCAGGGTGGGTCAAATGTGAAACAGTAAAACCAGTGGAAGGAGACAGGAAGAGATGTACAAGTGAAAAGGAAGCATGAGGCTAGATTAAGACATCAGTAAGGGGTCAAGAGATAAAAGCTGTGGGATATGTTTATCAGTACATATGGAGGGCGAGGCCATGAGGGAAACAGGGAAGTAAGCAAGAGAGATGGGGCATTGGAGTAGGTACAGGTTGTTACCAATGGGAGGACTGCAAATAGACTTGGATGAGATGCTAGCAGCAGAAGGTTGTACTGCTGGAGACAGCCAATTAAGGGAAGATGAAAACCATATAAGTTGCTATGTAAAACTGACCAAAATATGAGGGTAGCTTGCAGGTGAAAGAATGGACACCAAACAAAGATAGCGGATGATATGCACAGTACATAGTGACACAGGAGTTAAGAAAGGCATTGGGTAGGGTATGTGGAGCTCTTCCATAATAGGAAAGATAGTAAAAATAGGAGACTAATAGAGACATAAGAGAGGGCAATATTTAAAATGGATATGGCCTATGAAAATGTGACTCCTTTTCACAAATGTATCTGTATTATGTAACTGTACATAAACAAGTATGAGTGGCCTCTTTAGTGAGAACTTTCTTGCATGATTCTTTATACTAAATACAGTTCTGTACTTAATTTCAATAAATAAGAGAATTCCATCAAAGATGACAGAGGACTGAAAAAACAGGATTTTCAGATTATTTGCAGACTCACTATTGAATCTGCAGGATGCAAAGTCATTTAGGAAGAGCAATCAATGTTTTGCATTATACTCAGTTTACATGTGGGAAGGAATATGACTTCTGTTCAGGTTGTGGTCTGTACCACATGTATAAAGTATATCTATGCTGCGTTTTCATTACATCAGAACTAAGACTATCCAGTACTTGACGCTATACCCTTTTCTGTTCAAAACATCAAAAATCTCGTACTTCTCAGTGATGTCAATCTTCATCTCCATGAGTCCTTCCAAAACTGTGTACTAATGACTTTAATCTCACTCATCTTATCACTAAACCTACTAAAACCACTCCTTCTTCATTAAATCATTCACTGCTTGATCTAATTATCAGAAATAACTCCTCAATCATTTCTGATATCTCTATCCACCCTCCAAACCTTAGAGATCACTGCCCTATTTCTTTATGTTTTTTTGCAAAATTCCTCTCAAACTCATTAACTTCTTCCATAAATAACTAGTCAAGATTATCAAACAAAATTCAAATTTTGCCTCACTAGACTGGTCTGCTATACCATCCTCCTCATGCTGCCCATCTCCTTATGCAACTTCTTTGCAATCTGTAACACTCATACTTCCCCCAAATCACATGTCTTTGTAAGCCCAAGAAAAACAAGTGTATCACTTACAAACTCAAAGCCCTCCTGTCACTCAGATATGAAGCATGGCCACATGGAAGTCTGATCGTACTCCTTCTTCCTGACAGCACAATACCTGCTCAGTAACCTGTCCAAACAAGCAATCAGGTGACATAAGAGCCGCCATATGAGAATACAGCAATCCTCATTGTAATACTCCTAAAAAATCTGAACTTAAGTCAGTTATTTAACTGGACATAATACTCCTCCAAACTCTATATTATCCTCTCCTTTTCTTACTTTAGTCATCATTTCTCTACCCTTCCTTCCACCAACTCCAATAATACCTTCATTCCCTTTACTACGCCTTCCCCCATCATATACTCCTATTTTCTACTTCAAAAAGATCAAACCAAACACATTATACCGCTCCTTGAGAACATAAAACTTGATTCCTTTGTGGGTACAGACAAAAGTTCTCCTTGATTCATATTCTAATGTACAAAGTACATTGTCACGCCACTGCTACATATTTAAAACCTATGTATAATGCAAAACAATATACCAAATATCTGCAAAACAGCAATAGTCAAACCTCTCGCAAATCATCTATCCCTACCCTCTCCAGTGATTACTGACCTATTTCCATCCATCCCACCCTCTGGAAGATCCGAGAAAAACTTGCTTATACTGTATTCTATACTCCAAACCACATGGTTTCTGGTCTGGTCTGGTCTCAGAACCTCACTGCACTCTGGACCTTATTAGCAATGGACAAAGGACTCCTTACTGGAACTATTTTCATTGACCTTACTAGAACTTTTGATATTGTAGACCATGCAATGCTAATTGACGATCTCATTAAAAGTGACATTTTTTCTGATGTATTTCCCTGGTTGAGGAGCTACCTGGTCAAATGGAACTTTTCATTGCTTTTTAACAACAACATCTCCCCATTACTCCTCTACATAAATGAGCCCCCTAGGCTGTACATGTGCCCCTCTACTTTTCTGCATTTTTATTAAGAAGTTCACATTTCACCTTCCCCACCTAACTATCTTACCGTATGCTGATGATATGGTGGTTTTCCACTCCATCCACACAACCCCTGCAATCCAACATGAACTTCAAACTTATTTCCTCTCACTCATTAAATGGCTCAAAAACAAAAACCTTCTACTAAACTCCTCAAAAACTAAAACAATAATTGTTGGTGCCTCATCAAGACAAAAACTACAACAACAAAATGTTCATCTCATGGCTTATCTCTGACTACCTTAGCAACACCATTGAACATGTTACCTTCTTCAGATACCTTGGCATTTAGCTAGGCCCCTCACTTAACTTCTACCACCATTTCAATAACACATGAAAAAGATAAATTCCCCCCTATTTTGTGCCAGTGAAATTGTTTCATTCTTCTCCCACCCAACCAGAAACATCATTTATTTATTTTACATTTGTTGACTGGGCTAGTCTAACTGGATACATGTACATTTTCAGTAGAGGCCTGTGGAGATAAGCTCCAAGACATGAACAAAATACAATTACAAATTACAAAAAGCAAAAATTTGTAAGAAAAAAATAGCAAATATAATAAAAATATAATAAAAATAACCAAGCAATGGAAACATGTGCTGTAAAGCATGTAGGTTAACACCGGGTGTGTAAAGAGGACAAGAGTCACAAACAGTGCAAAATGAAAGGTACAGGGACATAGTACAGGTAAAGACAATAGTAGAAAAAGGAAGTTAGTTGTGTAGTGATGTTACTAAGAATTTACTTGGAAAAAAAGGTATGTAAAGAGGAGCGAAATGGTGTACAATAGGGAGACACGAGAGAAGTATAGTAAGAAAGAAGATGTAACAGTGGATAGTAAGCACAGGATAGGCAAGGTCAAGTATAAAGAGATAGATGACTAGTCTGGTTTGGTACAGGGGCACAGCCAGTATGATTTGAGGTAAAGTTTAAGTCTGTTTTTGAAGAGAGATAAGGAAGTAAGTGAGGAGAGGTCATTAGGGGGAAGATTCCAGGATTTACCTACAGTATAAGAGAAGAGAGAATCCCCAGACCAGTTATTAGATTTAGAGGTGTGTACAAGAAGTTTGTGGGATGAGCGTAGAGACTTCAGATTTTTATAGGGGGTGATAAGGCTTGATAAACTAGGAGTATTAGAAGGTTTGCAAAGAATGTTGTGGGCAATGGTTAGTTGGTGAAATTTAATCAGTTGTTGTAGTTCTAATCATCCTAGCTGATTTAGATTTATACAATGTTGTGCTCTAAAATGGTTTCCTGTTGCAAATCTTGCAATGTTATTATAGGACAATTCCAATTTGCTGAAGATAGTCTTGGATAGATTAGTAAAAATAGGACAAGTGTAGAGGAGTGTTGAGATCAAATGAGTGTGAGCTATAGTAGTTTTGGCAGTAGGAAAAAGGAAGGGTTTAATCCCATAGAGAGTGCTGATTTTTTGTTGACAGTCTTTATAGTATTGTTGATATGGATGTTGAAGTTCAGATTATTGTTGATGGTGACACCTAGAAGTTTGGTGGTAGAGTCTGGAGATATTATGGTACCATTGGTGGATGTCACAGAGAAATGAAGAGGAGAGGACTTTTGAGTAGGAGTGAAGAGGAGGAGTTTGGTTTTCTTAGGGTTCAGAAGAAGGCAACGCTGAGTGAACCATTGTTCAACTATGTTGAATACCTTCTGGGTGAGAGAGTGAAGGTCTTGGGAGGATGTAGCTGAGCATAGTTGTGTAGAGTCATCAGCATATTGTATGCAAGTGGCTTAGGGGATAGCTAGATGAAGGTCATTTATAAATATGGAGAAGAAGAAAGGTCCAAGTATGGACCCCTGAGGGACACCTACGGTAATGGGTAGATGGGTGGATAGAGTGTTATGCCATAGTACTGCTTGTTGTCATTTGTCAAGGTAGGACTGGAACCATTTTATGGAAAGTGGATCTAATGACAGAGATGTTAGTATGTTTATGAGGATCTGGTGGTTTACCATGTCAAATGCTTTAGACAGGTCAATAAACAGAGTAAAAGAAAGATTATTTAGGTTTAGTTGATTGTTAATGTAATCAGTAAATGAAAGGAGGGCAGTGGTAGTGCTGTGTGAGGGTCTGAAACCATGTTGGCAGTTGGAAAGTAAATTGTTTTCAATTAAGTGGTGGAGTAATTGCCTGTGGATACATTTCTCTACAATCTTAGCTAAAGGAGAGAGTAGGGCAACATGATGATAGTTCGATAGCTCAATGGAGTGTCCACCTTTATGCAGGTAGATAACATGGGACACTTTCCATAAGGTGGGGATGTGACCTTTGATTATAGTTCTATTTATCAATATGGAAATAGGGTAGGCAATAGCATTGGATGATAACTGTAGAAATTCAGAAGGCAGTTGGTCTGCAGAAGGAGAGCATGGTTTCAGTTTATAAAAAAAGGTTTTGAATAAGTTTGGTTGGGACTGGTTAAAACTGAAAAGGAGGGGATAGGGTTGAGGTGTAAGAAGGTAGTGTGAAGGTATTAGGTGATAGTTGACTAGCTAATGTTTGGATAGCATCTGTAAAGAAGGTATTGAAGGTATTAGCTGTATGGATGGGGTTTTTCTGGTCTGTATTTTGAGGGTTTGGTGTAGTGGATTGACCTGGGTAGAGTAACTGCTTAATGCTAGCCCAGAAATGTTGTGGTTGTTGTGATTAGGTTGTTGAAATTGTAAGTAGTATTTTTTATCAGAAAGTATGGCCTTCTTAGTGTCATTTCTAAGTTGTCTAAAGGTTTGCTGATCAACAGGGTTTTTAGTCATTCTCCATTTGGCCCAATATTTATTTCTGTGATGAATTTTATATTTGGTTTCATTGGAAAGCCATGGGGCAGAGTTGGCCTTAATTCTAATAGATCTGGTTGGAGCGTGGTGACTGAGAATGGCAAGGAAGGTAGAATTAAAGAAATGAATGGCTTCATCTAAAGGGAAGTGTTTTAAGGGAACCCAACTGCATGCTCCTAGCTCCATTTGGAATACATCAGGGTTAAATTTATTTTTGGATCTCATACTTCTGATAGAGGTTAGAATGGGAGTGTTTGCTTTATGCCTGATGAAGTAGGTAAGTGAGTGGTCACTTATATCATCAGGGAGGGTTCCAGAATTATAGTAGTGAGTATGATTGTTTATAAGAATCCAGTCTAGTATGCTTGCTTTCTTGTTAGCTTTATTTATTCTGGTGGGTGAGGTAATGGTTTGAGAAAGACCGTGTAGGTTAATGTGGGTGGTAGAAAGGCTGGTACAATAGGAATTCCAATCCAAATTTATATCGCCTAGGATTATTGTTTCTTGAGGCAGGTGTTGGGATAGCCAGCAAATTATATTTTCCATGGTGGCTATGTTATTTCCAGGGGGCAGATAGATACAGATAATGTAGAGTGATTTGGCATTGTTAAGTTCAAGTTTACAGATGAGAATCTCAGCATGGGAATCTAGAGGTAGATTACAGTTGTATGTGGTTAACTGTAATCCAGATTTAAATAAATTAGCAACCCCTCCACCTTTCTTAGCTACTCTGTCATTTCTTAGGATATTATATCCAGGTGGGATAATTTCATTATCCTTGATGGCAGGTTTTAGCCATATTTCTGTTAAGCAGATAATGTCAAAGGAGTACACTTGTAGGAGAGCATGGAGTTGAGTTACTTTGTTATTAATACTACGTATATTAAGATGAGCTAGTAGGAGGGAGTTAGGTGGTTTAGCGAGGGTGGTAATTGGTTGAATGATTATGGTTATGGAGAGATATAGAGGTTGCTGTTGGGCCTGGGTTAGAATAAATATCACCGTCCTTTAATGAGAGGAGTTATGCTAGATAGCTTAGGTTAGGGAACTTGCTGTATGGAAATAACACTCTCTTGAGATGTAGTGAATTATATTTAATATGTAGTGTTCTATGATACATAGCAAGTAGGTAGCTGGGTGAGCATATTATGTTTGCATGGTTATGTACGTGTGGTAAGGATTGAGAGTTAGTTTGTTGATTGGGGTAGTCAGTGTGTGGATATATAGGGTGTTCATATGAGGAGAGTAAATAGGCAAAGGTTAAAAGTGGTAGTGGTACAAGAGTAAAGCGAGTAGAATCTGAGAAGGGATGGTTGGATTAGCCATTGGGAAGAATTAGCTATTTGTTAGATATATATGTAGAGATGGAAGTGTTTAAGCTGAGAGTGTGTAGAGATAGGAGTGTGTGGTGAGTATGGAGTGGTAAAGAGATGGGAGATAAGAGAAAAATTGGCCAATTGGAAATGTGTAGAGGTTAATGGGAAGAGGAAGGGAGTGGTTAGAAAGTATAAGAGTAGGACCCCTGGGGGCGGGTGGGAATTGGGGGTAGGGAGAGGAGCGAAGTGAGCCCACAGGGTGAACGGAGCAGGTAGAAGCAAGTAAAAAGGAAGAAGGCAAGACTGTGAAGAAACAATCAGTGATTAGGTAAGTGAGATCAGAGATAAAGAAAGTAAGGAGGATTTAGCACTTGTTTAGTGTAACTGTTAGTAAGGTAAGAACAGAGAGGGTCACAGAGATAGGAGGCTAGAGGCAGGGAATTAATGGATCCTTAGGAGAGGATTCAATATATAGTAACTTAGGGGGTTAGGTGAATACTTAAGCAATAGGTGTGTGCTGCCACCTAGTGGAGAAGCAGTAGATGACAAGAGCACTTAGAGCAAAGTAGGGAAAGGTAATAAGTACTGTAAGGGCCTAATAGTGGGGTAAAAAGAAGTCCGCAGAAGGCTGTTAGTGGTGGAACGCAGGGCTAAATACAACATAGATGGTTACAATGACTTGCCCTTGGGATACATACACTTTAGGCCGATGTCATAGGACAAGCAAAGGAAGTTGAGAGAACAGTGGAGGATCCCTGCATAGAGGTTCTTTTTCTGTCTGGAAGCCAGGAATATCAGGAATGGTGGGAGGCTTAGGTTAGGTTATGCACTGTAAACTAACTGTAAGAAAAAGGGATAAAATAAAGCATTAGCAGGATAACTGTAAGGGGGTAGCAAGTTAAATGATTCAGGAAAGCACACTCAAATAGGTAGTGGACTGACCTAGAGGACAGTATGAGTTGAGGGTAAGTAGGAGATACTAGGATGTGGAAGATGAGGTGAGGGTGAGTGAGAGTGCTAACATAAGGAATGCTAGGGAGGCTTAGGGTACTTGATTATTTATGCAACAGAAACAAAGGAGTGGAGCAGTCAACAATTAAATTCACAGAGCAGGAAAATTAATTAGCAGCAGACATTTTCAAAGTAGTGAAATAAGAAAAAAAAACATTAGGCTATTATACTATATGAGCTGCAGGCATATATTAACATAAATGTATTGCATGTACAATCTAATAAATTATACACATTAGTATAAAAAGCTAGGCAGTACTCAACACCAGTACATTTAATACAGTTCTTGGCAGTTGGGCTTAGACTAGACAGTATTCAGTTTTAGCAGGAGATACTGCATGTAAGTGTAAGCATTGTAACAGTGCTTTCACTATTGTAGCACCCTTAACATGTCCAGACAGTTTGTTGGACTTGGTGGCAATTACTATTGCTCCTGTTTGAGCTAGGGAGACAGCCTTTAAATGGCATTTACACTGAATCACTAGCTAAGGTCCGGCAGTATGTGTGGGCAAATATGACCTGTTAACAATCAATTAATTGCGAAAAAGAAAATAGTCTGATACTCACTGTATCTGAGACGCATGTGCTTTAGCAAGGTCTCCTTGTATGGCATGAGTTCTGTAATGAGCGATTCAAAGGTCTGGCTAAGTTAACAAGGTAATATAGTTAGAATGTATCAAAACAGCTGTAGTATTGGGGAGCTGAGGCCTGAAAAACACAACAACTCATGAGCGGACACTCAGCAGTGGCCGATTCCAACCATGTACATACAGCAGGAATGCATTGAGCTGCTATTTAGCAAGGATAATATGCTCGGACTGGGTGCCAAAACCACGTACGGTCAAAATGGCTGGGCAGTTAACCAACCAAGGCACAACCACTCATAGAGTGGACACAGTCAGTTTAAGCAGCAAAAACAAAATTAAGGCAAGGCTCAACGGCTCGTAGAGTGGACACAAACAGTGTAAAATGGCCAAGCAGTTCACAAAGCACAGCACTTCCAATTACAATTGCATGTTGAGCGCACACAACCCCTTTAAACAGCAGAACAAAAATTATAGAATATTGTAGCCATAACCCAGGCAAGACATGTTAAGACATGACCAATTTAAGAACAGCAAGGCACGGCCGCTCGTAGAGCAGACACAGACAGTTTTACCAGCTGAACAGATTAAAGCAAAGGCACAAACCGCTCATAGAGTGGACACAAAGCTTAAATTACTGGGCAGTTCACTCAGCACAACTAAAACAGAAAAATAGTTACTTGTTGAGCACGCACAACCACTTAAGCAGTAGAGCAGGTTTTGTATACAGCAAAACAGATTACCCAGGCAAGACACACTATTAGTTGTTTGTAGTATGTACAGCTACACAAAATTAATTAATTTAATACAGATAAAAAAGGCTAGCATAGGTACATATGTCGTATTTTGACTAGCAAAGACACCAAAATAGCACTTACCCGCGAGCAGGGCCAGCAGCCTAAGGCAGAACAGGACTGAAGGGGGGAAAGCCTAGTCAAAGATGCAGGGGCAAGTGGTCATGGGCAAAGGCATTCTCCTGGCCCAACTTAAATGCTGTTTCAACCTAATGGTGGCTGCCTCCAAATGAAATTCTCTATCATCCACACAATCTCAAACTTCATCTGCCACTTCATCACTTTCTCTCTCTCTCTCTAAGGCTTGAACACTACTGCCTAATTCTTTCAAAGCCAACTGGCTTCCTCTTCAACAATGAGCCAATCTGTTCCTAGGTCTCAACTTTTTAGGCTTCTTAAGCAAATTACCACTTGCCCCTGGTTGGCTTAGACAGATTCCTTCTTACAATTTTAGGAGACATAGTCACTCTGGAACTCTTCTGCAAGCACCAAAAGCTAAACTTCATTGTTCCAACCATTCCTTCTGCACCCTTGGGCCCAATCTCAGGGAAGGCCTCCCCTGTGATCTTAAAGACCTTACTAATTTCTCTTTCTTTCTGGAACAACTGAAAGAACATCTCAAGTACCAAGCTATTACAAGTGCTCTTCTTCAGCTCACAAAACCTATGTCCCAAAATCGCCCAATCAATGATCCTATTACTTGTACTTAGTTACTCAGCTAGAAACTTCTTCCCCACTGGTCAGTCATTTGTAAATATTGTAAATAGTGTTTTTCTGCTAGTCATTTATTGTGTTCTATACTCATCCTTAAGATATTTTGCTTAATTTGCTTACATAACCCTTTTGTTTTACTAAGGTATGTCTATTGTACATTTTACTTATCTTGTTTTCACACCCTGGACTGCGACTGAAACTGGTCCACTGGGATTAATGCTGCACTACCGTTACCAAACTGAATAAATACAATAAATAAATACATAAGAAACATGCACGGTTTTCCCAAATAAGGCAACATTTCTGAATATGGACATGCCTCATTCACAACTCTCTGAATTGTAGGGACAAATTGGTGTGCAGAGGTACATGACAATCCCTTAATGCAGAATGTCAGTCAAAGGCTCATTTTATATATGAATGTCAAAAAATAATTGATTTATGTTTTTATAATGAATTCTCAAAGGGGCTTGAGACAATGCCTCAGATATAGCATGCTGATTTTTCACAGACTACTATATGGCAGTACATTGGTCTCCACTGAGTTAGATGTACAATCAATATCCAAAATATATATCTAGTGAGTTCTCTATAACATCATAGAGAAAATAATCAATATCTATCCAGCTACAGCAATGCTTTAATCACAACAAAAGGTGACATGCTCATACCTCCCAGTACATATAAAATGAAGTACTGGAGTGAAATGGATTACTGAGCCTCACAGAAAATCTTAATTCAGGAAACAAATCTGTAGATGCATTTTGTACTAAGTATCCTATTATAATTCTCTGAAATGTTTAATTCAGTTTTTTTTTCACAAGAATACCGACAAATGCATGTTTCAACATAGTTACTGATATATCTACCTATATATATAATACACATATATATATATATATATATATATATATACACACACACACACACACACACACACACACACACACACAGATATATATGCAAAATGGTATATGAAGTCTATTGTATAACTTGAAAGCACTTAACAAATGTTGTGGAATTAATATTTACTTATTCCCTTCTCTTCTATTTGTCAGTCACAGATATAGCACCAGGCAGATTGTGTATCTGTTTTAGTTTGATGTTTTTCTTCAACTGGATACACTTTTCTTTAAGATTTGTAAGTTTGCTTTGGTGTTTTCTTTATGGGTTCAACAAATGTTTCAGTATAACAGCCTGACATGGTGCAATATATTTAATTTCCATTAGGGGGTGGGTTATGACTTCTGTTTAGGGTAGGAAATGCAGACCATGATCAGAAAATATCTTTAATGAGCTATCATTGCTTCATTTATCATTTTGTCAGAGGTAAAAACCATATGTGTTGGTCCAACACAATAATGAAAAGCTAAATGTTCACAAAGAGACAGTAGACACAACAGCAATTAATTTGCTGAATAATTTAATGACTACAATAAACAGTATGGGAATATTTTCAAAGATATTGCAGAGTATAACAATGTCAAGTTGGGGAAAATAGAAGAATTAGATTCACAGGTGTGTACTAAGCTGACGGCCCTAGAGCCTTTACAAGCCTAGGCCAACAGAATTGCCCAGGCACTGGGCCACTCAATATTAGTTCACAGTGCCCCTATCCAATAGGGCAACTGGAATGATCCCTAGAGCGAACTTTCTGTTACCCATTCACTTGTCAAGATTTCTCTTGAAGAGGGCCAGCAGGGTGCTCTGCTTGACATGAATGGGAAGCTTTTTCCAGAGTATGGGCAGTCTTTGGGAGATGAACGTGTCCCTCCAGCATGTTCACTTAATTGTGGTAATGAGGTTGTGATCTCTGGAGCATGTGGCATGGGGGGATTGGGATTGCTTTAGGTGTAGCATTTCAAATAGGGCTGGGTCGGACATGGCTTTGTTAGTCAAGTAGAGATCACCAATATAACAGATTGAGAACAGCTGAAGTTTCTTGAGTCTGTCCATGTAGAACATGTGTTTAAGGCCTAGGATCCTTTTTGTGAGGTACTTTTGTGACCTCTCCAGCTGCTGTAGATGTCTGCTCAGGTACATTCCAAACAGGGTGTTATATTCGATGATTGGTCTAATGAGGGATGAGTAGAGAGGGATGATGACCTCTTTCTTCCTGGATGCGAAACCTTTGGTTATAAGATGTGCCATGTGGAAGGACTTTCTGACCACAGTGGCAATGTAGTGGTCGAAGGTAAGGTGGCTGTCGATCTGGGTGCCCAGATCTCTTATTGGCCCTTCAGGTTCAGTGGCCTCCCATCAATGTGGTAATTTGTGGGAACTGAGTTTTTGCCAAAGGGGATGATAATGCATTTTTTGCTAAGATGAGCATTCCTCTCCCCTGGGATATGCAGACCTATTTCTCCCTGCTAGCACCTCATAGGCCAAAGCAACTTATCAAACCAGGGTTGTCTGGGCCATGGTTGGGGCTTTATCCATCTACAGCATGGCAATGGTTTAAAAACAGATTGATATTATCAGCAAAGGAGGCAAGAAGGCAACAGTATTGACAACAGAAGTAGCAGAAGCAACAGCTATGTTTTAAGGTAATAAATTAGAAGTACAAACAACTTGGATTGTAGGTCCCAGCAGAAGAACACTGATTTTTGGAAATAGAGGCATTAAGCTGTGAATGAAAGATTGACGTTGCAAGAGTTAACAGGAGCAATGGGCACCTTCCATTTATTACAGTGTGTGAGCACTGGAGAAAGAAATTAAGTTAATCAATTAACAGTGATGATTTACCAATCAGAGCAAAATAATCAAATTATGAAAAGGATGTCAGGTGACTGATAAGTATGTCAGTAGAAAGAACATATTTTAACCTGACATGAAATCAGAGAAATGCTTTATTGACATTAATGGCTGAGTATACTAGATGCTCTATGTGTGCGGGTATATTATGGACACTGCTGTTTATGTTAATAAAATGAAGACTATGTTAGCAGACAGGAACTGCAACACACTGATACATTTTAGTATGATTAACAGAGCCTGCAGTAAGATTTGATGAAGTGCTGGTAGACTTATTAACAAAAGGGTTTTGGGACTAAACCCTACTGATTTTTGTCTGGTAGCTAAGCCTGTGATATTTATGTTTTTTTTGGGATACCCACCCTTACGGCCAACCCTTTCAGCTGTTAGATCAAAAACTTATTTACTGGTCAATCTGCTATACAGAAAGCTGAACCTTTTTGTAAGTTTTGTGAGTCATATTGGAAATAATTATGACTCTGAGTACAAGCTGAAGGTTGGTGAAATTAATGATGAGACATTATTAGCAATACTGGATGTGCATGCTCCTTATTCAGTAATACTTTGTGACATATGCTTTGCATGGCTTATCTAATTTATTTATTTATGTGATTTTTGTATATTTCATAGGAAAACCAATATTTTGTGTACAGCAAATATGCAATGACCAATACTCCCCATGCTGAGGTAAGCACTGTAGTGTGCTCAGATTCATTACTGCCCTGCACGTAGAATGGCAACTGAGTTTTCTGTAGATTTTATTAAGAATGTTATAAGAAATTCTGAAATATTGCCTATTTTACATAGGTAAGAAATGTAGGGGTTTCCAGGCATTTCAGTGATGGTCTATCACGTTGCAGTATACTCCATCTCCATTAGGGTAGATATATGACTTCTGATGTTCTGATGAATGTTAGGAATGAACAAGTTGTCCAGAATATATCATTACTGAGTAACCCTTATAACAGAATTAAACATGATCTATATTTCTGCTGACTGAGAAATTTTCTGTTACCAAGTTTATGACTTGACCCCCCCAATTGAAACTTGCATGCAGTGCAACTCATTGCAGGAAGATAAAGTTGTATGTCTTTATATCTGAAATCACCAGCTAAGTTATTTCTATAGTTGGGAGTTCTGATATATTGTTCTGTGAAATTTGCTAGAATAGTTTAAAAGTTTTCAGAGATATGCTCCTATTGGCATTTGGCTGACCTGTTTTAAGTTATTCCAGTCAGAACATATATACATTTGAACTTTGTTTCTGAATGACAAGTTTAGCATTTATCAGAATCATATTATTAGTATGTGTTATGAAATTAGAACTGAAATTAATGCTCTTTTTATTGCAATAACTGGTTATTTTCTGTATTCTTAAAAATTGCGTAAATTACAAATGTTCTGCCAGACATGCACAAATCTGAGTCTCTGCTATCTGCTTACCATATTACATAGTAGTGTAAGCAATGAACTGTCTAAAGATAACCTTTCAGTTGTCTTATCCTTAACATTTTACAAGAACATCTTGAAGCAACAGAGATATTGAAATATTGATTTTTATATGCATGGCCAAATTTAAGCCAGAATGGCTATTTCACACACACACACACACACACACACACATACACACACACACACACACACACACACACACACACACACACACACACACACACACACACACATGCACACACACACACATGTGCAGTCTGAAAAATAATATGCATTTCTGTACAAAACTGAAATTTTATGGCACAAAATTGACAACAAATATTTTTGTTAATATTTAATATGCAGCTGATATTTTACTTTTACACTTTTACATTTCCATTAAAGAGGTTAATGAGCATATCCCTTTTAACTTCACATATCACTCTACATCTCCCTTCTTTCCTTCATTAACCCTTACACCTTTTTTACCTGTCCCATGCCCTACTGAATGACTCTGTGAATTCCCTCCTCTGCACCCATTCCCATAGTCTATTCCATGGATCTATAACCCTTTCTGTGAAAAAGTACTTTTGGAGATCTGGGGTGCTTTTACTGTCTGTAATCTGTACCCCTCCTTTGCCCTTTTGCCTCCCATTCAGGATGATCTCCCTTCATAGCTCTCTGACATGATGTTGTGCAAAAATATTATGCTCCTCCCTCCCCATTTCTTCTGGTCTCAGTTGAAAAGGACTTTAGCTCCTCCAGCCTTTGGTCATATCTCTTCACCTCCATCCCATTAATTTTTCTGGTAACTTTTCTCTGTATTTTTTTCATCAGTCTAATATCCCTTCCTTATATGGTCCCATTGATTGCATGCAGTATTCAAGATGAGGCCTGACCAGAATCCAGTGGAGCATTAACATTCAATCTTTTCTTCTGGAAACTGTCCCCCTGTGGATACATCATAGCATTCTGTTTGCTGCTACCACTGCCCTCTTACACTGCTTTTGTTGGTCCATTTCAGGTGTGATAAACCCTTGCGGAGTCTTTTCCTGTGTTGTTGCCATTGGTTTCTCTTTGCCCAGTGGATCATTCACTCCTGGGTTGTTAAAGGCTAAGTGCAGTACATTGCATTTGTTTGAAGTGAACCTCATGCCACCTTTCTGACACTTGTTCAGCCTTTCAAAATCCTTCCTTAGATATTTCCTCCTTTCTTCATTTGCTGCACCTATTTTAGGTCATTAACAAAAATATAGATGCTGTTCTCTAGTCTCTAAGATATGTCTGAGACAAAGGTACTGAAGAGTACTGGATCCAAGAGAGCTGCCTGTGGTACTTCACTGAGCACTTTCCTAAGTCCTGACAATGTCCATCTTAACAGAATCCCGTGTCCTACCATTCAACTACATAGCTATTTATTTCCTCTGTCTTGGACCTTCCTCCAATCAGATAGCTATCTGGAACAAAATCAAAGGACTTGCTGAAGTCCAAGAAGGCTGCATATACTGGTAATCTGTCACATTCAGTTGCTGCTTAATTATAAAAACTGGATCAGATCTGACCAACAGCTTCCTCTGGCTGTGAATCCATGTTAGATACTGGTCTGGTGATTGATGTTTCAAGAAATTCTATCAGCATTAACATCTGGATTCTGTTTATGACTTTCCATGTCACTGTTGTTAACAGACCTATAGTTTTCCAGATTCTTTTAACCCACTTTACAGTGGTATGGTGGTACCACACTTGCTATCTTTCAGTCCTCTGGCAAATCTGCTGTAGTCGGGGACATGGTGAAGATCTTTATTTGCGGTGCTGCAACATACTGGGTGGGTAGTATGTTGAGGACTCTGGGAGATATCCCTTTTGTCGTTGTGCTTTATTTTCCCAAAAGGCTATCACTTCTTGCTCTACTTCCTAGTTTTCTATCTTGTTGTTTGTCTACTTTTCTTCTTATTCTGTCTTGCCTAATGTGGCCCATCCCCCTTGCTTTCCTTTGAGGATATTGAGGCAAAGCATTTGTTAAATATTTTGAACCTCCTACATTTCTGCATAGCCTGGCCATTCCTGAGCTTCCCTTGCTTCTTTCAGCAGTATGCCTAAAATGCACTTCTTTCCTGTCTTAAGGCTGTCTAGTAAGTCCCTTTCAACTGTTGCTTTCCTGCCCTTCACACTTTTTCTGCCTTTACTATCTTCTTTTCTCTGTACCTCTTCCACCCCACCCCCTCTTTTCTACCTCTTGCTGGCTCTGTCTTTTGCCCTAGCTGCTCAGCTGACATTACATTCTTATGTTGCCACACTGGCCTTCTTTTCTTTTTGCCTCTTTCTCACACTATTGCCCCCACCTTAAACACTCCATCCCTGACTCACTCCCATGGCTTGTCGGTTCCTCCAATTTTCAATTTCTCCTAATTCATTGTTTTCCATATTCCCCACTACAGAGTAATCCAGTCTTTTAAAATCTCATATAATTTGCTGTGCTAGTGACAAATGTTCAAGTCTGCAAACTGCTTACCATAAGCTAAGATTTTGGAACAGAGTACTTTTATATGAATATGATACTTTGTTTATTACATGCTTGTAACGGACATAGATACTGGCAAACTATCCAATTTCATGTCAGGAACAATTGATATAGTACAGGCTGAAAACTTCATAGGTATAATTGTTATTTCTTGCAATAAACCATTTAATTCTTTTTCTACATTTTTTAAAGTATGTGGAACTGACCTTGGTTTGAATACCTTGGCAGTATATTACTGTACAACTGTATCTTAGCAACAGTTCTTGCAGAATTCCAAACTTCTCTTTTAATACTTCAGCACATTTTTACATTAATACAACTTAAACATGTTTGCTTGGTCCAAAACAAGTGAGCTACAACATTCCAGTCTATTTTCATTTCATTTACCCAAACTCATTCCAACAAATATTAATCCAACTGATGCACACAATAGCTTGCCTCTGAATGTACCTGAATTCCGGGTAACTTCAAGGCTATTATGTTCTGTTAAAAGTCTTCAAAGCAGCCTTGTATTCTTCAAATTCTGGCACTTAATGTCTCTCCATAATGTTCCATATTCTGCTTTTTTAATGATAGTGTCAGTGTAGCTACAACTGCAAACAACACCTTTTGTTTTATTACCTTTAATGATCACTGCTATGTGTTCAAATTCAACATTAGGCATTTCAAGTGAGAGTTATGTAACAACATAGAAACTCTTTAATCAGATCAAAACATCAATAAACGCTCAGGTGATTTTTTTCTGCTAAAGATTATGTCTTTACTTGAAATGACAAAGGGATAAAATATTGTTGGTGGAAAAGTAAAAATAGACCTCTGAAAATAATTACAAATTATGTATCTCATACACATGATGGCATTCTTTACACACACAGACACACACACGCGCGCGCACACACACACACACACACACACACACACACACACACACACACACACACACACACACACACACACACGTACACATTTTTTGAAAGCGTTGCTCAAAAGCACTAAGAAAACAAATGCTTTTGCAGAACAGTTCTGCTCCTCCCCTTATTTAAATAATCATGGATGCACCAATGCTAGGGAGAAGAGCACATTTGATAAATGACATAACATATTCTCTCACACACACACACACACACACACACACACACACACACACACACACACACACACACACACACACGTATAAGTCATGTGTGTGTATGTGTGTGTGTGAATATAAGTATTAGATATAAATGGCAAAACTTACATGTGCTAACATTAAAATATACATCATAATTTTGCACCCAAAATGCTTATACAAGCATTATTTTTGTAATCTATATCAGGTAAGCATATTAATTTCTATAACCATTAAGCACTAGTCTGATTTTTATGAAGAGCTTCATTTCTCAAATTAAAAAGAAAATATTAATCTTTGTTTCATCGTACTTTTACTATGAAACAAAAGAGGACATTTAGAGGATTAGGAAATGTGATGAAAGCTTCCAAGAAAATGTGTGACTTCGGATGAAATACAATCTGATACTATGGAAACACTATAGGTCTAAAACAACTGAAGGATTATCAAAGATGGCTAAAGTCTTAAGGAGATTATGGATTACCTTGCTTTGGAGTGAAATACTGATATTTATACTGCCATTTGTTATATTCAGTCTGTGATACTCTTGTGCAGACAGACTCCTTTTTTTACTTCAGAAGAAATCAATAAGTAATTCCTTGCCTTTCATTAGCTTTGTCACAGGGAAAAACATGGTAGTGATAAGCTGTTTATGGGATGCAGAATAGATGTGCATCTTCACTGTTACTGCTCAGTAGAGCAAAGAACAGTTAACTTTTAAAACCTTAAATAATGGCAAAATGTCTCAAGATCCAGCTAGGATGGGTAAATGAAGACAAGAGAGCAGATGAAATAAAAGCTTTGCAGATGTCACGAGTTGTGACCTATTAGAAAAGAAAGAAAAAGGTGCAGAAACAACCAAATGAATGTCCGTTCAGAACAGTTATCGACTTCTAACAAGACTAGACAGCATGTGATGAAGGCACCTACTACTAAAGTGTCTACCAGTTATGATCGCATGACAACTTAAGTGCAGGCTAATGAATGAGGAAAACAACCAGTGGGAGGAGGTGGTATCATTCCCCCTATGTCTCATCACTCCTAATCAAATGAAAATACACCTGGATAAAATAAATTGGTCAAAGCTTCATTCCACTAAAATGTACAAAAAATCATTTTTGTATAGACAAGTCCCACCTGCATCCCCATACCTTACACACACACACACACACACACACACACACACACACACACACACACACACACACACACACACACATATATACATACATATATATATATATACATAGGAGTCATGCATTTGGTCTAAATTATGCTTGGTTGACATCTGTTGGTCAATTAAACAGATGGTTGACAAGTGTGTAAGACCGCACAATTCACAGGGTTAGGGAATATGCCCTTTCCCTGATATTGTACAGTTTTGGAGTTAGTAAATATAATTAGCAGGGGTGAGGGGTCCGTATTATATCATCAAAGAAGCAAAATCTCGAATGTGTCTTCATCGAACTGAAAACGATGAATATTTAAAAGTGCAAAAGGGCATATAAGCAATTTCTTTCCCTGGGAAAGAAATCGCTTGGCCCAATTAAAAAAAAAAAAAAAAAAAAAAAAAACACTACAAACAAAACAAAGTGGGGTCTTCACCCCCATACACCCCAACATGGGGGGCTGTGCCCCCCACACCCCCCCCTGACTAAATATACCAACTCTGAGATCGTACTACAGTGGGGAAAGTGGCAAAGTAATCAAAGCGGCCAAGCAATTTCTTTCCCAGGGAAAGAAATTGCTTGTATGCCCTTTCACTCTTTTAAATTTTCGTTGTTTTCAGTTCAATGAAGATGCATTTGAGATTTTGCATCTTTGATGATATAATAGAGAACCAAGGGTGACAGGAGTGCAGCAGAGGACAACAATGTTATTTGTTTTTGTTTTTGTGTTAAGTATCTCATGTTTGTGTGTCCATGTTTGATTTGTTGACTTTTTACGGTCGATGTTTCAGAGGTCAATGTACGTGTTACTTGACTAAAGTAAGTAAACATATATATATATATATATATATGGGGGTACTTGAGTTTGTCGCTTGTATATATGGTCAACAGCTGTTTCATTGACTGCATTTGGTCGACTAAGCAGATGGCTGACAGGTATGTGAAATTAGACCAGGGCTTGCCCCCTTGCAAGAAATGATGTTTTGTCATTTTTTTAGGTTAAGATTTTGCATGTACTGAGGTTGTTTCTTGGAATATGCATAATAGTGTGTTGAGGTTGGTGTTTTCAACTTTATGATGTCAATGTTTTTTGGGTCGACTTCAAGCTGTTTTTGATGTATAGTATACTCATATATATATATATATATATATATATATATATATATATATATATATATATACATATGTGTATGTGTGTGCGTGTGTGTGTGTGTGTGTGTGTGTATATATATATATATATATATATATATATATATATTGTGTGTGTATATATATATATATATATATATATATATATATATATACAGAGATACATGTGTGTGTATATATATATATATATATATATATATATATATATATATATATAGATATACATATATCTATATATATATATATATATATATATATATATATATATATATATATATATATATATATATATATATATATAGATATATATATATATATAGATATACATATATCTATATATATATATATATATATATATATATATATATATGTATATATCTACTTCAGAAGTGGAGGTTTCAAAAGTTCAAACTTCAAATGGCCGAGACCATAAGATCAAAGTTTTAAAACTTTGAAATCATAATAAACAAATATAAAAAGAAAAAAAATATTTTTACTTTTTTGCAGGGGGCAATGGTCTCTGCCTTTTGAAGTTTGAAGTTTTTAAACTTCGAGCTTCTGAAGGGGATATATACATACATATATATATATATATATATATATATGTATATATATATATATATATATATATATATATATATATGTATATATATATATATATATATATATATATATATATATATATATATATACTAACTCACATGATCACCTAACAGTAAAGATTACAGAAAAGACCATGGATAATGAATCACACAAGTACAAACTGCACCAACTGTACTGATTTCATATAGTAAACAGAACTGGGGAACAGAAATCAAAGAGCTTAAACTCATTCACTTTACACTTGACCAAGTGCAGGGAAAACAAACGTATCATAAATGTTTTAGCAGCTGCTTTGTAACATGTAATATGTACAGATGTAATATGCGTGCATTGATATACTGAATTATAAACTAAGAAGAAACTCTGCAGTGTGGAGGGTATGATTTTCACTTCCTGAATTATGTTAGGCACCTAGTTCATTAATAAAAATCAAACTGTAAAATATGTGCTACAAAATAATAAAAAAGTAGGTAGTCTACAGTCGAGTTAAAAATGGTAAATAGTCCACAGGTGACTTAAAAAAAGAATGTTTTCACTAAAGGATATTCCATAACTGTGGACTACCTACTATTTTCTATTTGACTATTTTGTAGCACGTATTTTACAGTTCAATTTTTATTACCGAACTAGGTGCTTCACATAATTAAGGAAGTGAACATCACACCCTCCACACTGTGAAGTTTCTCCTTGGTTTATTTTTGACCCAGTATAGGTTGCCTACTGAGTTTTCTGAGACTTCGAGGGATACCACAAAGTTCTCTTTTTGATATATTGAATTATCACACACCACTTCATACAAAAAGTGTTAAATGATACCCAGCCCCATGGTTAATTAAAGAAACCAAACAACTCATGGCCCTAATAAAGAAAGTATGGACAAATTATCTTAAAAACAAAACTAAAAGTGCCTATCATAATATCAGACAACTTTATTAAGCAAAAGATTAAATCAGACAAGCAATATTGCAAACAACTGCTTCAATGCACATATCAAAGTAATCTAAAGCACTTTGGGTCCCTCATTAATAACCTTTTTTATCTCTATCAATTCAACACAACTTCACCAACAGCAAACAACAAAGACAGCATTTTCTAGTTCAATCCCCATTTTAAACAAACTGTTCTCTCCTTACTGAAAGTTAACCCTTGTTATCAAGTACAATCCAAAAAACCTGAAACTCAACCAGTTCAGTTTAGTATCCACCCTGTTTCCTACAGCAACTGTAGAAAATATCAGCAACCTTTGCAGCAGACAGTATACCTGTTTAGTATCTGAAAATAGCAGCAGACACCATCCCTACCCTGTCTCTAGCCTTATAAGCCATTCAATATCATAAAACTAAGACACAGCCCTCTCGAAAATGTCTTTTATTATACCATACACAAAGGGGACAGAGCCACAGAATTTACCAATATAGACCTATCTTAACACTTTTATCAAAATCAAGTAAAAATGTATCCAATCCCAACTCTTAAAATACCTCCTCAATAATAACTTCCGCTGCAACACCCAACATGGTTTTCATCCCAAACATAGTATCATGACCATCCTTTTCAGTTTCATAATTACCACAAAGCACATGAGAATTTCTGGCCTCTTAGTAACATCTGTTTTCCTTGATCTATCAAAAATATTGGATAACATCTCTTACCAAAATCTACTCCCAGAACTTTCATCCATCAAACTCTCTCACTCATCTCTGTCATATTAACATCCTTTCCTGTCTCACAAAGAGACAGAAGGCAGTAAAATGTCTCTAAAACTGTTCACCCTTCCTATTTCCATTGGGTTCAATACTTGACACCCTCTTATTCAATATCATTAAAAATAAACTTCACACAACCTCCAAGCCTGCAACCATAATACAATATGCAGATGATGACATCCTCATGTGCTCTGCCTCACCCCTTTCAAAACTTAATGACCTTACCCAAGACTCCTTCTAATTAACTGAAGCACAACTAAGAAAATTATACCTTTGAAATTCTAAAAAAAAAAGTGTTTTTCACAGTAAAACATTTCATAAACCAAAAAAATCTTTCAAAATACTCTCTGAAAATATATTCAGAATAGAAATAGCCAACAAACACCTACAATTTGTTTTACATATCTCTATTTCTGCAGAAATAAACATCTACAGTCCATTGATTTCCACCATAATTATGAAACAAAATGTTATTTAAAAATTTAAAACATATGGCTGGATTCTGGATGTAATAGAAAACCCAAACTAACTATTCATATTTTTCCTTATAATCCATATTATCTTGTGTCTTTTTATTGGATTTGCCAATACCAGTAAACACAAAATCTTGCCCTTTATGCTTAAGGGTGTGTTTGAGCAGCACGTTCTGAACTTTTGCAACTGATATAACTTAAATGTTTTGTTATCCTGAATTTAAATGGGCGTGAAGTTAGTTTTATGTAAAATGCTCCAGAAAAACATGAAGCAAAGTATATTATTAAGCCAGATGAATAGGAAATGGCATAAATATTAACATTTTGTTACTATCCTTGCTAGAAAAAAAGAGTCCATATGTTGTAAACACTACATACATTATAATGCCCAAGGATAAAACTCCTTGATATTGCAAACTGTTATTTGTTCCATATTAATATTACTATTGTATTTATGTTTGCCCAGAGTCCGGTACAAGTTCTCTGACCTAAATGTCATATTACAATGTGCTAGAAGAATACCATGAAAAAATATCTATCCTCCCTCAAAGTGGGCTAGAATTTCTGTAAAATATCTCTTAACCTACATGTGTTATTCTCCAAGATGGTTATAAATCTCCCTTTGTCACCACCTGATGTTACGTATGCATCTTTACATAACAATACTTTCATGACATTGAATTTACCTCCAAATTAACCATATCCTAAAAGTTTGACTCATATTCTTAATGCATGAATTGATGTTTGAAATCTTTTGAAAGTTTTTTCATATTGTTCCTGAATGAAACATATTCTCTTTACGTACATAAATTGCAGGTTAGGTAAATTTGCAACCATGTGGCCTGAGTGACAACTTCTAGCATTTAATGAAGAATTCTTTTAAAATAGTTTGCAGAAAACAGTTGTGCATAAAACCCAATCAATATATTTATAGGTAGTTACTAGACTTGCACTGCAGGAGACCATTAAAGAGCCTGGCCTAAATCGCCAACTGCCCCACAGCATTATATGGTTAAGTGACTTGTTCAAAGTCACATAGTAGGCAGATGAAGGCTAAGGGAATCAAACATTGTAACCAATCAAGTAGCTCATTAACAGTTCATAGGCTTATTTCTACACTAACTGCTACACTACTCCATGCTAACTACCACACTTACATCCAGAGAATCTATACTGGACTGATTCATTTTCATTTCAAGTATTTACTCTGCTAAGTATCATGCAGGTATTTTTACAAAGTCATGAGGTTTAGGGCAATTCCATTTCTGCAATAAAAATAGTCATCCAAAAATCACTGCCAGGTATGTATATGATGATGAAATAAATTATCAGATGAAAAAATATATATCTCATCAAAATACACCAGGGTAGAGAGAGTCCGGTTTCTGACTAGTCCTTTGTTTTGACAAAGGAAAGCATAGGATTCTGTTTAGATTCCGTTTTTTTTTCTGTTTGTGGGTTTATCACTGTAGACCTCTTCTTCTTGGTTTCCCTACCCACTACCCCCATTGCTTTAGTGACAGGAATCTTTTAACTAGGTTTTGTATCATTCATTGTGGATTCTTCTTTTTCAGTTTATAGTTGCATTTCTTTTACTGAATTAATAACTGGGGTTTCCTTGTAAGACTCACTAACAGGTTTCTGATGATGTTTTTTCTATTCTTTCCTGACAAAGCTAGTTTCTAATTTTGGGGGGAAATGTCTTCACACATCCCTTTCACTTTGTCAGACGTGTATATTTTAACAGTGGGTCATGCTGCTGCTGTTGCCTTCAAATCTTTACTTTGTGTATATTCAGGACTCTGTGTTCTTAATAGTGCCTCAGGTTTCTGCCAAAATATTTTTACCAGGGCTGTGTTCCAGCTACAAGGTGTTTAACTGTGCACCCTCCTCCCATCAATTCTGTGGTTTCTGAACAGAGGAAGTTATTGTCCATTTATGACATTTGGTGCTAAACTAGTTATTAAAGCTACACTGTGAAATACTTTGCACAACAGGGTGTGAATTTCTGCATATGTTACAGTATTCTTATTACTGCCTCCATAGACACATATTACCTTTAGTTTCCTCTTATTATTTGTTTTGTGGCATTTTAATAAGTGTGACAATTTTAAGGAATCTAGCAGCCCTTCTAGCTCCTTTCCATCACTGATACTGAACATTTTGGGCTAATTTGCTAGCAGCACTGAGACAATATGCTGACTCTATTATTCTAACAATTACTTTTTTTCATATTCTACTGGTGCATTTTCTTTACCACCAGTATGTTGGTTGGAAATTTCCTGGGACTGCAGCTCAGCTACTTGATGATGCAGGCAGGGAGGATGAGCTTGTCCATCCTAATAGAGAGGCAGGTGGCTACCTGGCTTGCACCTCCCCTCTTATTACACAGTCTTGCCTGGAGAACAGAGGCTTATCACTGGGTGGGGAGCTGCAGCAGAGAAGATTTGGGTGTGATCACCAAGACAGTGACAGTAGTGTTGTGAGTACATGCTGAGGAGGACGCATGTATGGATAGTTCATATCACCAGCAGGGCTGGGATCAGGACATAAATGAAAAATGGTTTGACTGCTGGGATGCCAACAAGAGCACAAAACATCCTCATGTTTACCTGGATGATCACCCTCACTCACCTGCCCCACCCCACCGACAGTTCAATGTCTGATCAAGGAGAGGCTTGATGTTTGTCAGACATTGGGGAAAATCATTCAAAAAACAAAACAACCCTGGAGCTTATGCATGCTGAATCTGTCCATAGTCCAGGATTATTGCAAATGGCATCTGGTATTATCATGAAGTTACTATCACAATATACGGGCTGGGAGCTATTGTAATTGAAAAACAGCACACATTGCTTACGTACCAGATTGCTTAATTTGTGCAGCATTCTACACAGGTAGGAATACATGGAAATTAAGCACACATACATATGAATATGTATATGCAATAACGCATCTGACGAAACATGCTAGGGCTTCTAAATCCCTTAAAATTCTTATTTCATGTTGTGGAAGAAGTAAACATTATTGTGATGGTGAAGATGTAGAATATGTAGTTGTTTGCTATGTGTATTACTGGAAAACACAATTAAATGCTGACAAATTCTCCCTGAGTTGAATAATTGACCATTAAGTATGAATATAATTTAAAACAGAATGATGAAGCATTAATATGTTTATTTTCTATATATAGTCATGCTAGCTATTTCCATGTGTTTTGCTATGTGTTTTTATTAATGAGAATTCAATAGAGCTATTTAAGTTTGTCTTTTTTCTAATTAATACCAAGTCTGATGAAGTTCCATTTTGAATTTAGTTCAGGAACAAAGGTGCTAACTGGTTTGTGAATATATATATCAAGTGCGAGTATGTGTGTATGTGTGTGTGTGTGTGTGTGTGTGTGTGTGTGTGTGTGTGTGTGTGTGTGTGTGTGTGCGTGTGTGTATGTGTGTGCGCGTGTCTGTGTGTCTGTGTGTATGTCTGCATGTGAGTTCACATTCCATTTAGACCCACCCATTTAGTGGTTTCCTGTGACACCTCCTGCCCTTAGCTTGACTGATATTAGGCAGGCATTGTGGGGTATCATTTTAAACCTTGGTCCCTGTATGATGTGATGCAACATGATAAATGACAAACACTTGTATGTGCGTATTAAATAACAACTAAGCATTGCAAAAACTGTCAAACTTGTCTCTAAATAGAACTCTAAATCCAAACTTTTATTCAATGCTTGGGAGATAGTTTAAACATTACACCTTAAGCCTTATCAAACTGAGGGGAGCTTTTCTATAATATCATGGGTATATTACAAGCTGAGAGAATTATTTATAAATAGTGTAAACTGTGTTCATATTTATTCCATGCAATCAATCATTTTGTTATTTTTTATATGCGTTGTTTGACAGTTTTGTTTTTTGTTGGTTTAATTTTCATTTGTTCCTAGCTGGTTTGTTAAAGTTAAAAACTTAATGAAAAGCATTTGGAAAAAAGTAAAAAATGTTATGGCATTAATGGCAACACTACTTTGTGAACAACTGAGCTGAAGATTTTATTGCAGTCAGTAACATTCTAGCAAAGAAAGATGTTTGTATTCATTGTTGATTGGTGATGTTTTTTTGACTGAAAACAATACAAATGTAATATTTTTGCAGACTTTTATTTTACAAAGCTGATATATCACAGTAATTAGAGTTCTATTAATTTGATTCCATTTCATCTGAATGTCCCTTGGTAATTATATTTTGTAGATGATGGAATATTAGTAGATGGCTCTGTCTGATAATCAGCTTTTATATTTTTTCATTGTTTGCTTTTTTTCAGAAAAAAAACATTCTTGTTTAAAATATCTATGCCTTTTTATTGATTATAGTCTCTTCTTGTGTTTGCTTGATGGATATTTCCTTTGGAGATATTACACTGGATGGTGTTTTCTGCAAAAATGACAATATTCAGTCTTGGACCACCTTAAAATGGCTTCCCTACAAATGCCCAGGGAGATATTGTTCTAGTGTCAGTAATCTGCAGAAAAAAACAGATGAACAGCATAACACTGAATGATGTTTCCCATTGGAAATCACTGTCAGTGTGATTTCTAATTGTGCACCATCAATGACTCACTTTTTAGAGAGCTTTCACCATTCTTTGAATTGGTGCCACTCTGGAGTTGGTATATCTAAGTTTGAGGGTGCAGGGGAAGTTTTTGGTTTTGGGCATTTTTTTCTTGTTTTGAAACAGTTTCAGGAAATTGGCATTTCATAGAAGAACTTCCTAAAGATAATATTATATACCCTCTTCTTTGTGAATTTGCAAATAGGTATGATAACTCAGTGCTTAAGATTTATGTTTTACAACTCTAAAATGTGGGGTTCAAGCCTGGTCACTGCCTAGGTGGAGTTCATATGTTCTCCCTAAGTCTGTGAGAGCTTGCTCTTGCTTCCTTTCAAAACATGTTGGTTGATTAGCAGTTCTAAGATGGCCATATATTATTATTATAATTATTATTATTATTATTATTATTATGATAACAAAAACAGCAACTCAGCTGATGAGGATATTTACTTATGATTATTAGAGTCATTTCGTTTGTGTTTCTATTACATATCCTGTAAGTAGATTAACTCCCTAAGTTTTACTGAAGAAGGGATGAGAGGTCAAATTCAGCTTAACAAGCTGTTAATATTGCAAAAAAGTAAATATTTTGCCCTTTTGGCTTCATACTATGAGGCAGGAGTTACAAACATTTTAACACAAGCTGAACATAAACAGTTTCAGTTTCATTTTTCTTGAGTTGCCAGTATGTTAGTCTCTGTTTAGGTCCCTAGAGAAATGCTAGTGAATGAATATAAATACTGTATTTTATTTTCTGTGTTTTCTTTTTTTTTCTTTTACTTTTCTAGTCATAACCACTAGAGATTTTTTTTGTTTCAGTAGTCATTGTATTTTTATGTGTTTTAGTTGTATTTTCTTACTTTTTCTATGAGTGTTTTAATAATATTCATTAATTATAGGATCATAGGTGTTTACTAGGCTAATGACCAAAAGGGCCTTGCCTAGTCATGCATCCCAAATCTCTGACAAGTTCTGGTACCCTTGATAAGTGTAAGCAGGGACTTAGGAAATGAAACATTTACAAGCTTTACCAGAAAGGCTCATCCAGACTCTGCTACACTTTGCTGTGAAGGAAAGGTTAGTTTGCTTATATTTTTTGTATTACTGTATTGCCTTTCTATATTTTGAATACTGTAGTTTGTTTTCTTTACCTTGTGTTTTGCTTGCATTCTGTTTTAACAGCATATTAAAACTTCAAAAGAGACCACAGCTCTCTCTGTTCTGAGTCAGGCAGAAAATACCACCGTCTTTCTAGTTGCCCGCCTCTTATGTTAATCTGACCATATATCTCATTTCTCTCTACTTTCACTGGCTTATGTGAGTAATCACAAAATCATCATTTTTGTAATCCCACCCCTTCAATTATTTAAATTTATTGGCCATCCTACAGTATTTCATAGTACCAAATTACAAAAGTGACCACCCCTTTCAATCCATCTTGCTGTTTTAAAAATAGTAACTCTCCACTAAACCTTAACTTTTTGAATAAGTAAAACTCAAGTTACCTACTTTCACATCTAACTTCTCTAGTGCACACTGCAGAGTGCATTCTTTTCAATCTTACCTTTAAGCATCCCTGTGACTAGCACTTTCTCTAATACCTGCTGGAAAGCACTAGGAAGCCTTAAACTCACACAAACACTGAACTCTCCTTGTTAATAAGGAGAAATTAATAGTAGGCACTAAACAGCCTATAATTGCAAAGTACCTTGGTAAGGAAACAGCTCCTGTACTTTACAAAGAAAAAAAAAGCCCCAAACCAGGCATGTCCAAGGGTCAGCTTCCGGTGATTTCTCCTGTCCACCTGGTGAATCTGGGCATACTGGGGCAATGCAGCAATTGCCTCATGTACACAGACAACCCTCTCCTCCTACCACCCAACACTACAACCTGTGAGAGATGCACTTACATAGCCAAAATGGAAGCAAAGCTCTCTCCACCCAAGATTGTGCTAAACAGTCAAGAGGAGAAGGTTAACACCCACACTACACCTCAAGCAACACATAGCCCTTCTAAACCCGCACCACCAACACCCACATATAGCAACACTAAATCCACATATGCAGAGGCCCTTAACTGTAACCTTCCCAAGCAACAAAGACCTCTGAAGCTGAAACGCAAACAAACACCAATCACAACCAATGTGTCACATAGTTCACAACACCAGTGTGCCACCCAGCAACAGCCCCTAAGGCAAGACAATGTACCTAACACTTTAGTCATAGGTGACTCTATAGTCTGGCACACTGATGTCCCTCTCACCAGGTTGAATAAGGAGAAAATTACAGTCAGCTGCCTGTCGGGTGCCAGGATCCGCCACATAATGCATGCACTCAAGTCACTCCACAACAAGTACAAATATGACTCTGTCATTGTCCATGTTGGAGTGAATGACTTGAGATGTACCTCCCTGGACTACATGAAAAGAGACATGGAAGAGCTCTCGGATCATGTGGCCCAGGCAGGTATGACCCTAGCCCTGAGTAGCATCCTGCCTTCGCCCAGAATGATACCACAATATAAGGATAAAATGATTGACTTCAACAATTGGCTAAGCTTATGGTGTCATTCAAAGGGGATCCAGTATCTGTCTGCCTGGGATGACAGGATTGACAGACCACGATGCTTTGCCAGAGATGGTCTGCACCTGTCGCCCCTGGGATTCAGGTTACTGGCTAAGGCTCTTGCCACCCCTATAGTGCCTTTTTTAGGCAAACTTCAAAGGACAAAACCACCACCGTAACAGGTACAAGCATGCAAAATCTGAAGGTAATGCTACTCAATGCTAGAAGTCTAAACCTCAAAATGCACTCTCGAGGCACTCCTAAAAATGGAGAACATCGATATCTGTGCAGTAACTGAGACCTGGTTCAAGGCTCCAGAGAGCACCCCTGCAATACCAGGCTACAACTCTTACCACACTTTTCGGCCACCAAACCAGGACCGAAACACTAAAGGTGGAGGAGTGTCAATATTCACCAAGGATATTCACACCACCAGGCTAGTTGGCCAACACAATGTGTCTGAAATTCTCCAAGTGCAACTAACACTAGGCAAGACTGCAATCCAAATTGTAGCTTGCTACAGATCCCCCACCATACCCCAAGATTCTCACTACACCTTTTTAAACATACTGGAAAATATTAAGATAGAACCAAACACCCTAATACTGGGTGATTTTAACTACCCTGCCATTAACTGGGAAAACTACTCATGTCCCAACACCTTTTCGCAATGGTTCTTGGAATTCATAAATTCCAACGCCCTGGATCAACTAATCCATAGTCCCACCAGGGGCTCCAATATCCTAGACCTGGTCATTACCAACATGGCAAATCAATGCTCCATACCTATGGTCACCCCCTCGTTAGTCAGGTCTGACCATAAGCTAATCACCCTTAACATCCACATCCCACACCCACCCCCCAGTAAAGAAACCACCATAAAAAACTTCTCCAAAGCCAACTTCATGCTACTCAAGTCAGAAGTGACAAACTTCATGACACCCATGCAGACGGGAACTGAAAGTTCAACTGCTGAATCCTACACTAAGGCACTGTACGAGCACATCCACGCATGCATGAATCGTGCCATCCCAAATAGAACCAAAATGCTCTCATCCAAAAAAAGGAAGCCAATCTGGTGGTCCCCTGCCATAAACAAACTTTACAACAAAAGGAAGAAACTTTTGCAGAAAAGAGGAAAATCCCAGGATGCAAAAAACTCCCTTACTAGCCTCAGTAAGAAACTGAGATGCCTCATAAAATCCTCCAAAGCTAGTTATGAAAATAAAATTGCCAAAGATTCCAAAGACAACCACAAAGCATTCTATAACTATGTCAAGAATCTAAATGGCAATGCTCAGATCTGCACTGAGCTAAAACAGAATGGCAATAAATATACTGATCCAAAGGATATTGCCAATATCCTGGCAGATCGATTCAGTGCCAACTTCACCCCCCTCTCACCCCTAAATGGCCCATCTCAATACCGGAAGATTGCCAAATTCCAGTAATAACGGCCACACAGGTACAAAACACACTCACTAAAGCCAAGAATACAGCATCCATGGGACCAGATGACATCCCGGGCTGTGTACTACATGGACTACAATATGAACTGGCACCTCACCTAAGTCTCATGTTTAATCATAGCCTCACCTCAGGTTTCGTGCCCACTGAGTGGCGCAGAGCTACAGTTATCCCAATCCACAAGGGGGGATCCACCTTGGATCCCGGAAACTACCATCCCATCAGTCTGACAAGCCTTATCTGCAAGGCCATGGAGCGTATTATCATGGAACTTATAAACAAAGACATTGGCAACCTTCAAACACTGGACCCCACCCAGTTTGGGTTTGTGAAGGGCCGATCTTGTCTCCTGAACCTGATTGACTTCTTTGAATCAGCCTCCAGAGCCATGGACAAGGGTAAGGTGGTCCACACAGCCTATCTAGACCTTGCCAAGGCCTTTGACACCATCCCCCACTCTGGAATCATAGATAAACTTACTAAGTTGGGTATTAATCCCTATGTCACCCAATGGGTTGCTAAATGGCTTACTGATAGAACCCACACTGTAAAAGTAGCCGACTCCAAATCCAGCTCCAGACAAGTGACAAGTGGAGTACCTCAGGGTTCAGTCCTGGGGCCGCTCTTGTTTGGCATCTACTTCTCTGAAGTACAGGTCAACACTAAGGGATTCTGGCTAACAAAGTTTGCAGATGACTGCAAACTGGGAGCCATTATTGAATCCCCAAATGATGTGGATACTCTACAAAAGGGCCTTACAGAAACAGATGCTTGGTGCCAGAGCCATGGGCTCAAGCTCAATGCCAAGAAATGTATTGTTATCCCTTTGGGAAAAAACATGTATCCATGAATTACCATATAGGTGGCAGTACACTAAACACAGAAAGTGTGATAAGAGACTTAGGGACACAGGTGGACAGTGGTCTCACCTTCGATAACCACATCGCCACAACAGTCAGGAAATCCTTCTATGTGGCACACCTCATCACGAAGGGCTTTTCATCCAGAAAAAGGAGGTCATTGTCCCACTGTACTCATCCCTCATTAGACCCATTATAGAATACAATGCCCCATTTGGTATGTACCTCTCAAGACATCTGCAACAACTGGAAAGGCCTCAGAAATACCTCACTAAAAGAATCACAGGCCTAAAGCAGATGCCCTACGCTGACCGCCTTAAAAACTCCAGCTATACTCTGTCGCATATCGTCTACTCAGAGGCGATCTCTGCTTAACATACAAGGCCATGTCAAACCCAGAGCTGTTGGACATGCTACACTTAAAGAAATCCCAATCCCTCAGAGCTACACGCTCCAGGGATCTAAACCTTGTCATCACAATAAACAAAACATGCTGGAGGGATAGGTTCCTGACCCAGAGACTCCCCAGACTCTGGAATAGATTGCCCATACATGTCAAGCAGAGTGCCTCTTTGGACCTCTTCAAGAGGAACCTTGACGTTTGGATGGGAGAAAGGAAATTCACCCCAGGGATCATGTCAGTCGCCCTGCTAGACAGGGGTCCAGGAAAGTAAATAATGTGGGAAGAAATAGCCAGGGAATTGTTATGGCTAGGCTTGTATAGGCCCTAGGGCTGATAGCCTAGTACCAACCTATGAACCTATGAACCTGGGAGATGAACCATTTACAGGTTACCTGTGTCCATTAGAGACATAGATGCCAAACCAGGGATGAATTTCCTGTTCCCCATCCAATTGTCCTGGTTGCCCTTGAATTGGGTTAGGGAGGGCCTCTGCTTCACATTAGTTTAATTTTTTTTTTAATTCAAACTTAGTACTGTGTGATACAACAATCTAAAATAAGTTGTAGGATATGCAGTAAATGAATCTATCAACATCTGCTAAAAACAGAGAAGAGCAGTCCTCGGGATTCATGAAGCTTGCGCCAGGTGCAGGCATAGCATCGGCATTCTAACACCAAATATGGCCGCCGAGCGATCCAGGTACGAGCTGTTTCCATGTGCACTACCTGCGTACAATAAGCCCACACAACTCCCAGGCCCTATATGCTAATTACCCCATGTGCAGCAGTGTAGCATGCAAATGAAGGTATGTAGCAATCCAGGAAGTGGTGCAGGCATAGTGTAAGCATGCAGAAATGTAAACCATAGAAAATGATTTACATTTTTGCAAACATAAAATCGGAGCCATGACAGCTGACCAAACACATGTATAATATTGTTAATATATGCCAATGGCTAAATATATAGCCATTGGCATAAAAAAAAAAATGCACAAAATATAAAATTAACATTTAATATATATAGTCGCACTATCGCAACGTGGAAGGGCAGGGCAGCGGTGCACAAAGGGGATCGCAAGGAAAATATAAAAATATAGAATAAAACTGCAATGAAACACATATCACGATTTCCCCATAATAGTCAATGGCAGGCATGCTACACCATACTATGGCACAAGGGTTGCTTAGGGGCTGTGACAGTGTTATGCGCGGTAGCTAGGAATTAGTAAGCAATGCCATGCAAATGAGAGGAGTAATGGTGAATCACAGATTCCCCGCTGGTGTAAGGATACACCTCACAGCATAGGATTATAACACCGAGGTGTGCCCTTGAGATAAAGATGACATCAAGAGAGGGGTGTGTCGCCGTTGCTGTAAGCACATTGGAGCATTGCTAAACTGGTTTGCCCCTAGTTAGGCAAAGCTGCAGGATAGGGGTGTGTTTAACTGGCCATAGCTATGCTTAGCTGAGAGTACACAAGGTAACCGAGTATGCATGTGAACGGAGATGAAAATGCGTGTTAACCCAGTAAATGGGTTTGCCCAGCACGCACTGCAGCTGAAACAGGAAGGATATAGGAAAGAAATAAGTAAACGCTGCAGCAGTGAAATTGGAGTACAAATGACTAATTAACACCTAGGAGCCTACAGTGGACCACTGACAACAGCTAACAAGGCTGCAAGCAGCTACCTGCAGAACAGGAAAGGGGAGGGGCTGTACTGCAAAGAAAACAGTAAAGCATCAAAACAGAACAAAGCCGACTTGCAGTAAATCAGCTACAAGACACATTTTGTCATACCTGGGTAGGGAAAGTACAAAACAAGAAAGACGGCAGGTAGATGCATGCCTGATAATGGGAGGGGATCCAGGTTTAAAAGTGAATTAAAGGGCAACAGACTAATCAAGGCAGGCAAGCATATCTCCACAGTAAAGGCCCCATACTTGCAGTACTTATTGCAAAACCCATAATTAAGACACGCTGCAACTGGAGTAGCTTATACACACCCACTGACATCAGCAGCCTCCATAGCACGATAGTATAAAGTGTGAAAGCACCTCATACACATTTGTGTATTCCCATACACTCTGTACCAGTGGTGCATACAGACGGGGAACTTTTAGTATGTACATGTTAGGGGCTGCCATAGCTTTGATCCACCAGCATGTGTTGGAGTCTGAAGGTGGTGTGGAGGATGATGCACATGACCACCTCAGGCACCAGAGGAGGAGGAAAATGTTCAGACCCAAGGTAAACTACCAGGGGCTACATGATCTGGAGATATTGCAGAGTTACAGGGTGGACAGGGACAACCTACAGCAACTTGTGGATCTGTGCCGGCCACGCCTCAGAGCCAGAACAAACAGAGTGGAACCCATCCCAGTGGATACAAAGGTATGTGTAAGCCTGAGAATACTAGCTACAGGTACCTTTCAAAGACCCTCTGGGGATATCATGTGGATCTCACAGGCATCAGCATCCAGGGTACTACACCAGCTCCTGGATGCCATGTTACCACATGCCAATGAGCACATATACTTCCCCCGAACACAGGAGGAGTTGGCCAGCAATATGCATCTCTTCCACTGTGTGGCAGAATACCCA
The DNA here is from genome assembly GCF_019279795.1 of Protopterus annectens. Taxonomy (NCBI): domain Eukaryota; kingdom Metazoa; phylum Chordata; order Ceratodontiformes; family Protopteridae; genus Protopterus; species Protopterus annectens. Next base: position 286,204,097 of record NC_056731.1, read on the forward strand.
GAGGTACTGGGTGCAATAGACTGCATGCACATGCACAACAAGTCACCACCCGGTGAGCAGGGTAGGCGCTACATAAACCGCAAGGGATACACTTCCATCAACTGCCAGGTCATGTGCAATGCCCAGGGCATTATCATGGATGTGTGTGCTGGCAGCCCTGGAAGCTATCACGACTCCCACATCTGGCATGCCTCACAGCTGTATCAGTTATTTGCCAAGGGGGGAGGGGGACATCCCAAATGGCCACCTGCTGGAGGATGCTGGCTATGCACTGGAACTGTGGATAATGACTCCCATCATAAATGCACACACACCCATGCAGGAATGCCATAATGAGGCACATGCACAAACCAGAATCATCATAGAGTGCGTATTTGGGATGCTGAAATCACAGTTCCGTTGCTTGGACATATCTGGTGGAGCCTTGCAGTACTCTCCAGGCACATGTCCCCACATCTTCATAGTATGTGCCATGCTACACAATATGGTCCTGTGGAAACAGCTGCAGCAGGGGCAAAATGGTGAAGGCCCTCACAGCCCACCATCATTGCCAATGGCCCCACAGGCACAGAGGTACTCACACCATGAACACCCTGATCCAGCCCCAGTAGGCAGATGGAGGCGTGCCCAGTATGCCCATGCCTTGGCAAAGAGGGAACGTATAGCACACACACTGACAGTGTAGGCAGTTATGGACTGACACCCTTCTCCACCTGCACACACAGTAAAAATAGATGGCACACACACACAAGACTACCCGTAAATTGTCATGTATAGGCAGTGTACTGTGTGCATCCAACATAGGCAGCCCTCAACTATTGCACACACAACTGCCATTGACACAAGGTAAGTCAACACCTGAACAGTAAATTAAGCTATCAGCATGTGCTGATACTCTATATATAGATTCTTAGGTAGGTACTTTGCAAACTGCCAGAGGCCATTCATAAGCCTAGCCAAAATGTGTCAGCTTTTTCCACCCCATTGATTCATTAACTGTCCCTCTGTGGAGCAGAGCCAATGGCGGGATCCCTGGGGTGCATCTACTGTTCCCCATCCACTCTTCAAGGTTTCTCTTGCAGAGTATTAGTGGGGGGCTCTGTATAATGTAGTTAGGGATATTGTTCCAAAGTATGGGGTGTGTCTGTGACAGGAATCTGTCCCTTCAGTATCTTCCAGTTATTGTTGTGGCAAGGTTCAGCTCACTACAGTGTGTGGCTCACTGTGACATGGATTCCCATAAGTGGAGTTTATCCATTAAGCCTGAGTTCGACATGGTTGTGTTGGCCAGCAGAGATCATCTCTGGGTAAATGAGATGCCACTGAGTAAAGCAGGAGTTTATTCAGTCTGGCTGCATAGGTCATATGTTGGAGGCCAGTATTCACCTTGGCAAGGTACATTCATGGACCTCCGAGCTGTTGGAAGTGTCTTCTGAGGTACATCTCAAATGAGACTTATGAGTGATGAGTAAAGGTGCACTATAACCCCAGTATGTCTAGATGGGAATCCTTTAGTAATCAGATGGCTTACATAGAAGGATGTCCTAACTATTGCGGAGATATGATTGTCAAAGGGGAGATCACTATCTACCTTAGTCCCCAGATACCCCATTACCTTGTCCGTATTAAAGTGGCTGCCACTTATGTGTTAATATGTGGGTGCTTAATATTCCACAATGGAATGACCATGCAGTTAGTGGCACTTGGCTGGAGGCCATGACATTAACACCATGTGATGGTCTCTGTGAGGCCCCTTGAGGGATGTCTGTGTCAGCTGGACTATCAATCATGGCTCCCAGTTCGTAGTCATTGCCAAACATGGTCTGCCGTAGTCCACCTGTGTTTGCCTGTACCTCTGAGAAGTATATGCCAAACAGTAGGGCTCCCAGGACTGAGTCCTGTGGGACACCAGTCATGACTGGTCAAGAGTTGGACCTGGAGACCACTAGTCGTACCATGTGGGTTCTGTGTGTAAGCCTGTTGGCAACCCAACCTGTGATGTATGGGTGTATGTACAGGCTGGTGTGTTTATCAATAATACCTGAGTGAGGCATGGTGTCAAAAGCCTTGGCGAGCTCCAGGTAGTATGTGTGAACCACCTCCCCCATCATCTAATGTCTTGGTGACTGTATGTAAGACGTCAAACAGATTCAGTAGGCATGAACTGCACTATTTTCGGAGGTTACCAATGTCTTTGTTAATGAGTGCCATGAGGATGCAATTCATACCATTGCAGACCAGGCTAGTCAGGCTTATGGGGTGGTAGTTACCATGGTCGGTTGTGATTCCACCTTGATGGAGTGGAATAACCGTTGCCACGTGCCATTGTATGGGCATGTAGCTGGTAGAGAGGCTGAGGTTGGATAGCTTAATTAGGTGGGGGGTCAGGTTGTCTTGTACAGTTTGCAAGATGCAGTTTGGGACAACATCTGCCTCCATTGATGCTGTGTTCTGCTGTTAGAGAGTGCCATTTCCACCTGTGTGTCTCTGATGTGTAGGGATACTGTACCTTTCGGATAGAGTTGTGGGCTCTTTTGGGGGTGAAGTGTGCACTGAATGTATCTGCAAGGATGTTGGTGATATCAGTAGGGTCAGCATATTTTGTGCTAAATTTCATTGGCACAGTGCAAATCTGTGTGTCACCACTTAGATCCTTGACATAGTCAAAGAAGGCTTTGTGGTTATCTTTTGAATCCTTGTGTATTCTCCTGCTGATGTTGGCCCTGGATGATGTCATGAGGGACCTACGTATCATACTAATAGTGGTCACGGATGTCTGCCCTATGTGGGATTTGCTGTTTGTCTGGAACACTGTCCTACTTCTGTAGTATAGCCTGTTTATTACAGAGGACCACCAGACTGGTGTCCTTGTCTAGGAGAAGTGAGTCTTGGTTTACCAGTGATGGCATGATCCATACATCCGTGTAGGTGCTTATAGACTGCATTTGTAAATCTGTCTGTATCTTGAGCAGTGTTTACCCTTAGTGTGGGGGCTGTGAACCCCCCCCACCCCTGTCACTAGTAGTGTACATTCAGCTGTAGGAAAGGTACACACTGTGGTATCCGTGGGTGGGGGAGATGCTTGGGTGTGGAAACAGTGAATAGTTCATGGTCAGATCTAACTAGTGACCGGTTAACCTTCGCTGTGGTACACCTGTTGCCTATGTTGGTGATGACTACTTCTAGTATGTTTCCACCCCTTGTTAGGAAGGTTACCACCTGATACAGGGCATATGAGGTGATAAATTCCAGGAAGCACTGGGCCTGGAAGTGAGTACTGGAGTAAGTTTCCCAGTTAATGGTATGGTAGTTGACATCGACCAATGCCAGGGTGTACGTTAAGACTGTTGTGTTCTCCACTGTCTCCAGGTAGGTGGAGTGGTGGTCCTGGGTCATGGAGAGTGATCCGTAACAGGCCACAGTTTACATTGCAGTTGTGTCTGATGTTAGCTGCACATGGATGATCTCACAGGTATCATGCTGCCCCACTAACCTGGAGGTGTAGGTATCCCTGATGAATATGGATACACCCCCTCCATGTCTGTGTCAGTCCATGTTCTGTGGCTGAAATGTGTGGCATGGGTTGTAGTCTGGTAGTGCTGGTGTGCTCTCAGGGGCCTTAAGACAGATCTCAGTTGCTGCACAAATGTTGATGTTGTCCATCCTGAGGAGTGCTGTGAATGCATGCATGTTGTGATCACAACCCCTGGTGTTGAATAGCATAACCCTCACTGATTCTGCTACTGTGCTGTTTATGGAGCTGGTATGCACCTTCGAGACTTTCCTAAATAAGGCACCATGGGGGTATAAATAGCCTTGGCCAGTATTCCAAAGCCTAAGGCTAACACATAGGCCGGTATGGTATTGTTGCATGCATGTTCCCCATCTGTGCTTGTTTTTCATCTTTCCTGTAGGTAACCTACTGGTAAGCAATAGAAAGCCTTAAACTTATACAAGTCTTCTAGCTTCCAAGATAGGCTTCTGGAGTTATTAAGTATCAGTGTTCCATATGTTCTTGCTGTACTTAACTGTTTCCTGACTACATGGTGATTTCTCACTGTATATTGTGATCTGAAGGTCTGTTTATTCACATATTATGACTGTGATGGCCTGCACTTCAGAGGTTCACAGATAGCCTACTACCTATCTGCCCAAGGTCAATTAGAAGCATAGCTACAGTGTGTTGGCTTTCTCCGCACCATTGATGAAGTAACTGAGCCTCTGTCAAGCATAGCCAATGAAGCAATTCCAGGCAGAGTTGCTGGAAGCTGTTGAAGACTGGGGTTGTGGAGGGTGATAGGGGCACTTACTGATCTAAAGAGGGCATGTTAATGTGACAATTCAACATCATTCAATTTCCCCAACAGGTCTCGTAACTATCAAACTGGACAGGCTCCCCCATTCCCTGGTTTATGGTTCTGGGACACGTGATCTCAGGGGTGTATATTCTGTTACCCATTCACACAACAAGGTTTCCCTTGAAGTATGTCAGTGAGGGGCTATGCCTACTGTAGTTAGGAATGTAATGTATTGTCTCACAGTACATTTATTATATGATGTTATTTCAAGAGTAAGGGAAGCTCAGTGGGTTTGGGGGCCTCCGCTCTTTGCTTAGCCGAGCTTACACATAGAAATCATCTAAATAGGAAATAGGCAGAAGCAATGTTAATGTCAACAGTGTAATGGTTACAGCATCTGCATAGTATCTGTGCATTCGAGGTCCCAATCCTGATAAAGGTGAGGATGTTTATCATGTTCAAAAGTATACCTTAACCACAGCTTGCATATATAGGTAGTAATTGTCTGTATAATAAACATTCAAAACACCCATATAAACCCATGTGTGCTGGTGAGTACAGTCAACAGAGAATGTAATGTTATGTAAGCACATAGTGAGATGTTACTTTACTGACATGTATATATCCTGAGTAGTTAGCGGATGTGGCCGTGTTTGCGCGCACAGGTTATACGTTACAAAGTTTGTTTAACTGTGTTTAACCACTGCTATAATGTCACACAAACACTTTTAAACATGCGTACAACTGCTTAAATGAGCCTTATTCTGGAGTAAAGAACATTTGTAATGCATCGCAGGTGTTGAACCCTGGACCATGCACACTATAGTCATGGGACTTACCACTAAGCCACCTGAGGTGTACACATGATTCATGGTCTTGAGACCACAACTTATACCATATGCATTCCACCGTAATGATCACAAACAGGACAGCCACTTTGTGTACATATGAACAGTACATTGTAATGTACTGTACTTTGTGAACCAACACATTCCAGTCGACATATGTATAACTGTTACAAATTAATACGAAATATATATATATATATATATATATATATATATATATATATATATATATATATATACATACATATACATGTCAGTGATGTCTGCACATATATATATATATATATATATATATATATATATATATATATTATACAGTTACATCAATAGCCATATATATAAACATCTATGAACACACTTTGTGACACAGAAGCACTCCAAAGGAATTGGAGTGTACACAGAACACATGCAGCTCTGGTATTATAACTATTAATATTAACCTAATTCACCATGGAAGGGATGGTTGTTGTGTATGTGAAGATTGGGGTGGAGGAGGAATGATGGATAATGAAATCATGCATCAAGGAGGGCCTGGGTCGGATGTTCAATAAGTGAACTGGAGGGGTATACATGGAGTATAGGGACAATATAAAAAGGACACAAAACAAGAACCTTTCTCATTCATAATACACCCTGTCATGTCATAGTGCAACACCTAATTTCACAAACAAATGAACATTAACATGTATCAGACATATGTACACTAACTGACTGTCACATTTGTTTTCAGTAGTGAGGAATGTCTGTAGTACAATGTATATTCTAAACACCATAACATTTGTACATATCTTAGATGCCTTAGTGGTAAAGTCAGTGACTGTGGTGTTCATGGTCCTGGGTTCAAGGGCTGTTAAGTTATTTTGAGGGCCAGAATAAGGGCTGTTGGAGGCAGGTGGATTAAAGCACTCTTAAGCATTTGTAAGCGGGTTTCCATGGGTTTGTGTGATGGTAAGCAGCGCTGAAACACTGTAAACGGAGAAGCGCTTCACAGGTTTAACCTTTGCTTAATGTCACGCAGGCCATGGGCAAACCTGCTTACAAACACTTAAATGTGCATTATTCACACCTTGCCTACCAGTGCCTACTCTGAGAGGTAAAATAATAACACCTTCCAAGATTAGAACCCGCAACCATATACTCCATCTTCAGAGTAACCTAACACTAAGCAACCTGGGATGTACCTATCCCAGTTGTGTATGCAGACAGGTTAAAACACAAAAGGGAGGAATGTGTTGAAATAGGACAACCCGCCATGTACCCAATGAAAGGTGTATGCTCGTATATATATATATATATATATATATATATATATATATATATATATATATATATATATATAGATAGAGAGAGAGAGAAAGAGATACATAGAGACATGTCGATATATACAAATCTGCATATATATGTAGATATATAGATAGGTTAAAAACATCTACACATCTATGGAGGTACAGAAAAACGCATGCAATAATATATATATATCTATATACATATACAAATATATATATATATATATATATATATATATATATATATATATATATATATATATATATATATATATATATACACACACACACACACACACACACACACACACACACATACATACACGTGTGTAGACAGCATCCGAAGTGTTCATATCTGAGTATAACATGGACCATAGCAATCACACATTCCACCCCCCCCAAACAATATGAACATAACATATGAAGAGTATATATCAATACACTATTACAAATATGTTCTATGGACACAGTCACCAAAACAACTGCAATGACTGCAAATATCCATGACAGAAATACACAGACAGCTTTCATTTTGCAAACTTTATTACATTCGATATATTGCCAAAAGGATTCAAGGACTAACGGTACCTACATGCTATACAGGAAGCATTTAACAGTGCCTTAATGAATCAGCCTGCAATTACCATAGTATTAGTCCACTAAGGGATAGGTGTTCACATAGGGAAAGAACACCCACACACATATAGATGTTGTATAAAAGGGGTTCCTACACACCTGCATGTGCTTTGTACACCCACCAACATCTTCCCCACAACCAAAATAATTACATCAATACCTACTGCCATACCATAACCAATTATTCAACTACTGTACAACATCTGCTGAAACCTTGAAAGGTTCGTACACCAGGAAGTGTTACCGAGTACTGATTATCAGCACAGTATGATACACAGTAACACCAAACTAAATATGTCTGGTAAGCACTGTAAACCCCCTAACATTATATGCATAGCTACGCAGCCTAGAGCTGGTCAAACAACCTGGTCAGACTGAAACATATGCAGAAGTATTAGGTACAGACAAACCCTGCACAAGTAAAAAATGTTCAGAAATATAACAGCAGTACTCATATTTAGACCAAATCCTTTAGGCATTACACACAATATATTACTGTTCGTCTCCATACAGCTGTTACAATAGATTCCAAACAACACTTCCACGCTGTCTTCCTCACAAGTAAGGCAAAGGGACAACGCCCAAGTGAAGTACTCAATTATACTTCACTGTAGCCATGGTATTGGCTAAGGCAGTAGCAGCGCAGCTGATGTGCATGTAATTGGTACTTAGGAACACCAATTGGTTATCGGGATAGCACATGTTACTGATCAGTAACTATAAAAGGTTGCCTTGTCACACATTCATACCACCTGTATCTACCTGTAGGACAGCACAAAACACTGAAAGATGAACCAAAAACGAGTATTATACTAGTCAATAACACCTCCATTTACTAAGAAGGTATGTATAACATGTAGTATGTCTGTGTATGTAGTACCTGTTCTGTAAGAATTACAGTGTAATCAATGCATATAGTGGAAATAGCAATCTTGTAGCGATGTATTGTTGAGCAGTAGTAATGCTTGTAATATTCTATGTGTGTACTGCTGTAGGTCACAAGGCAAACTCCGCATACACCACAAGGGATGATATGGGCTTGGAACTCACCAATTCGCTTCCAGCCACTGTCAGTGTCAGGATTGGTCCAACAAGTATGTGCTATAACAGGGGATAGTATATGTCAATATACTGTAACAGTCGACATATGTATGGGTGTATAAGTAAGATGAACATGTCAAAGGTGGGCTTACTGTGCAAATGTGGTGTGCATTGTGGGATATTGTGCCAATAACTGTGTAATCTACAGTATTTTAGGCAGATCTGTATTCCATTCTACATAGTAGTTCTGTTATGTTATGCAAACAGCAGTTATGTCTATTGGCAATTACAATACCCAGTAACAGGATACATATCATTTGTATTCATCTGACAGTTTAGCAGCATGATAGCAAAGATAATTGGAAGAGCTAGGTAACTATCCATGCACATAACACATGTAATATCCACCTCTCTAGTATCGTTTTCAAGCATTAACAGCTGTGCATGTGTACATGTTATGCAAATGTGTAGTGACCCTTGTTACAGGGCTAGGCCAAATGGCTATGTGCACACCTACATAGAGTGGATATTGAGAGTAGAGACACACTGGTTGAACTACCAGGTTTGTGTAGCCTAACCTCTCATTGCCAACCTAACAGCCACTTGCACATACTGTATGTAAGGTAGTGCACAGTACTGGTAATGCAACAAGTTACATATCATCTTTAACTCCAGTGTAACATCTGCAGTAGGAGTGTAAGATGTAGGAGACAGCTGCCCATGTGTAATAGCTGCATCATAGGTGATGGCTCACACTATCTGATTATATCCTGATCATGCTGATAGTGGCATCAGAGCCTAATGATACATTACTCTGTTTGGGGAGTGGGTGTCTGTGCCCAACAGAGCTCATGGTCCTGGTGGATATGTGAGTATATACCCAGAGAAGGAAACAGATCTGTAGACACTTGCATCATCTGTAATCAACTAACAGGATGTGATGTGCTCCTCAGAGGAGAATTGCTGCTAAAGGTAGCTATAATGTTTCCGTAATAGCCAGTGTTGTCACGTCCATAACACAAATATGTACATGTGAGCATCACTGTCTAAAACATCTTCATAAGCAATAAGTAAACTAGATATAGTACTTGGTACTTGTAGTACTGAATGCTCATACAGGCATGTCAACTAGTCAGCTACTGGTGCTTACTAATGTCAGCTTTGTGTATGTGGCCATCCTGGGGGAATGTAATCTCTACACCATGTACACTGCCAAACCCACCTAACACCACACCCCACACATTGTTTGGGATGCAGCTACAGGGGTAAAATGGAAGGCAGCCCAGTCTACAGCCATGACTGGACTGGACAGTCATGAGGTGTAAGTTAACACATGCATCTCATCATCACAACCAAAACACACCCTTACCAGAACACAGTAAGGACACCCACACACACTACCAGAAATCACACACATTCACAGATGTTTCTAAGTATCTGGCCAAACAAGTGACCTCCCAAGCTGGAAGAGACAGACAACAAAATACACAAACTGTATGACATAGTTTGCATAATTGTGCCACACCTCAGAACACATGGCTGGAAACATGCCCAATAGTACTCATGTGTGAATGCAAACTCTAGCACTATGTTACACACCAACCTATACAAGGGCATACATACCGTCAGCTGCTTGTATGCCATGATTAGCCACATACCCATGCACTCAGACCACCTTTTGAACTATACACATGGCTCTGGCATATTCCATGTTGTTGTGGAGGACTTGTGATGCAGTAGCCTGGACTGCATGGAAACACATGTAGGAACCGTCAGGTCTTGTAGCCCATGCAGGTATGTCCCAAGGCCTGGGTTGCATTCTGCCATTGGCCAGAATGATACTGCAGTACAGGGACAAAAGGATTGTATTTCACAATTGTCTAGTGTAGTGGTACAAGTCAAAGGGTATCCAGTATCTGTCTGCCTGGGATAACATGGTTGACAGACCATGATGCTTTGCCAGACAGGGCCTGCACCTGTCACCCCTGGGAATCTGGATACTGCCTAGGGCTCATGCTTCCCCTATAGTCCCTTCATCATGCACAGTTCAAGTGAAGGTCCACTGCTATTACAGGGACAGCCAATCAATAAACTGCGGGTCTCGCTACACAATGATACATGTCAGAAACACTATATGGACACACATATGTCAATCCCTAACATGGAGAACATATCTGTGAAGTGGCTGAGACATGTTTCAATGCTCCGGAGAGCACACCTGCATGACCATGTTATAACACATACCTCACCTCTTGCCCAACACCCGGGCCGCAGGTGTGTCCATATTCCTGAAGGATATGTACACCCCCACTTTAGTTTCACTTGTATAACTTCAGATGCATTATGCTGAACAACTACCTTTGTGCCAAAGTGGAATTCAAATTGTACCATGCTACAGATCACCCACCATGCCACGCATTTCCAAACTGTCATAATGTGCTGTAATGGGGACGATTAGGTCTGAGACAGAAAACCATAATAATGGCTACACTCAACTATTCCATTATGAACTGGGAAGACTCCTCATGTACCAACACCTGCGCTCAATGCATGATGGATTCCATCTACCCCAATGACCTGGATCACAGTAGTCACACAAACAGGGATAAGAGTATGCTACACATAGTCAGTCTCCAATGCCAATGTTATGTTTCCTAAGAGCAAAGTGGTGACTGTCATGGCACCCATGCAGTTGGACAATGCATGTGCAAATGCTGAATCCTACACAAATGAACCTTAAGCAGTCACATACATGCAGTGATTGTGCCATTGAAACAGAACCAAGATTCAACCAAACACAAACAAGAAGGCAAACTGGTGGTACCGTGCTTTAAACTGTACCACAGAAGGTAGTAACTGTTGCAAAAGTGAACACACATGAGTGTAGGTGATCCCTGGTCAACCTCAGCAAGATGCAGATACACCATATAAAACCACACAAAGCTACTGTGAAACTAATCAGCCACATATTATGTGGCCAAGCACAGAGCATTCTATAGCTGTGTCATTAATCATAATGGCAATGACAAGACCAGCTGTGCTGCACAGCACTATGGCATACGAAATACTGCACTTACAGAAATAGTACCAGTTCATCCAGATAGGGTCTTGGAGAACCTAAACCCACTTCCACCCCCCCTAATAATATCCAAGTACACTACAGGGCTCCTGTAATAACAACTATGCAGGTACAAGCTGCAGTCTCTAAAGCCATACATATAGCTTTCATGGGACCTGTCAACATCCCAGGGTGTATCCTACACAAATGTAAGAACAATCAGCTATCCACATACACATCATGTTCAATCATAGCTCCATGTTAGGCTGTGTACACACAGAATGGTGCACAGCAGCAGTTATCACACCCCACAAAGGGGGAGACACCATTGATAATGGGAAATAGTGCACAGCTGCCTTGCTGAGTCTGGTCTGTAAGGCCATGAACCGTGATCAACGTATTTGATGTACCCAGTACAGATGTAGATGACAGTAGGGTTGATTCACACTGCATATCATGACCTTGCCAGGTCATAGGACACCATCACCCATACTGTGTTCCAGCTACACTCAGTAAACCAGGTGTATATTCCTATGTCACAGGAGTGGCTGGCAACTGGACTGCTGGCAGAACCAACACTACAGAAGGTGTCTGACTAATACACGCACATCAAACCAGTGCCAGCCACAGTAATACAGGGTTCATTCCTGATACTCCCCCTCTTTCTTATCTATACCATACAGACTAACACAGAAGACATCTGCCTATTGATGTTTGTAAATGACTATGAACTAGGAGCAATAGTTGACTCAATGTGTGTTGCGTTCATCATACACAAGGGCCTTTGTGTGTCACATGTGTGGTGTGATGTATGGCCACAATCTGACAGCTAAGTATTGCATTGTCATCCCCTATGTTAAATACCCTGTACCCATGAACTACCACCTAGGCAGCGGTCAACATAATGGCAACTGTGTGTGTATGGGATGCAGCTGGACAGTAGTCTTTCCTTTGATAGTTACTTCACCACACGAGTCAGGTAGTCATATATGGCACCCCTAATCATGACAGGGTGCCATCCAGGAATATAGAGATAATTGCTCAGCCATACTCAACACTCATGTGACCCATAATAGATCACATATTTCCTTTAAGGGTTATTGCTCATGTGTAGATTGCCTACACTGCCCTTCCCAATCCCTAGCTCCACTATGTAGCATGCAGCCTACCCTGAATAAAGCCATGTCCAACCCAGAGGTGATGGACATGCTACAATTAACACATCCTGATCCCAAATAAACACATACTTCATGGACATCCACCTTTCTAGTACAAGGATCACAACATGCCTGACAGATGTCTGTCCCATACACTTAACATACTCTTGCCATACTATGCATCCCTATCCAGCAAAGCTGCACATCACCTCTCTCTGTGACATGGTGTGATGACTGCATGCCAAATATATCAGTAACCCAGTGGATCACTTCTGTGGCACTGCTTGAACTGGCCACTGAAACTTATCTGTCTGTTGCCTACAGCTAGGTAACCTGTCTAGGTTCATAAATGGCCCAGGGCATATAGCCTACTAGATCACTATGACCATACATGCTATAGTTGATATCCAACCCTGCAAATACCATCAAGCTAGCTATTGTCCCATGCGTTACACATGTGCAGCACAGGCAATACATGGCAGGATGCTACACAGCTGTACAGTGCCATGTAGATGTATATGGCAAAACACATACATGCTTGAAAGTCTGCAGGGTCACTGGTCATGTCCCTAATGGCTATGTATGACTATATATGTGACATATGCACAGCATTAAGGTCGATTGCATTAATGTGAATACATCCAGGCATGTGCTGATAGGTAAAGACACCAGTACAGGCAAACAGACATGCCCACGTCAAGACAACATCCACATGGAGTATGAGCAATGTCATCACGACACACACATATACAGTGATAACATTACATAACCAGTAAGTGTCAAATGTGTGTGACTTATACATGTCAGTGGTGTTAGTGTCATGTAGATTTGCAAAGACTTATTTGTAATCTTAATAAATGTTCAGCTGTACTTCTGTACTTCTCTGTGAGTTACTGCGACCTGTCTCCATCATTATGTCTTCCAGGTATGCCATGTAGCAGGCTGCCAGCATACACCCGCTTGGAGGATGAGGTCCTCATCCCATACCTCCTTGACAACCATACCACACTCTTCTGCCATGGATGCACAGCAGCGGGATGCCCTGTGGGAGGAAATCTGCAGGAGGGTAAATGATGTTGGCAGTCACAATTACACTTATCAGCAGGTGCGCTGACACTGCACTGACCTCATAAGATGGGCAAAACAGCATGCTAATGCAATTGCCAGGGAACAAGGTGCAACAGGTGGGGCGCCACTCACCCAGCTCCCACTAACATGTACTGAGGAGCTACTGGCCAACCTGGGGACACCTGCAGACCTCCATCCACAAGCTTTAGCTGGTATTGTGGAGGTGGGTGTCTCTCAACCACCGAGCCTGGAGTTGCCTGGTAAGTCAGTACTGCACATGTAACACAACTATATTTCACATAGTTGCATGTGTTACTGTACAATATGTAATGTAACATCATATGCAAGGCACGTATGCACACATGCCATATACTATAGTCTGCTACTCTATGTATGCTCAGATGTGCATACTCCATAGTATACTGTATTGTACTGGCTTATGTGCTAACATGGACATTGCACCCTGTAGCTATCACACAGATGTGGATAATGATCTTACTGCTGTGACACTCCTGTTTAGGTACCTCTGCCGTTTTGTAGCAACAGCGGCCTGTGTCAGTTGAGACTGTTATTATTTACCAGGCTTGATAATGCACAGATCATATTAATTGCATGCTATCTGCCATAATACATGTACACATAATGTATGGTGGTCCTGTTAATAGACACTGGTCAGACCTGCAATGTATCACACTGTTTACTGATGTGAAACAATTGGAGACTATATGAAACACCTACACTAAACCTTCCAAACTGTCATTGCCAGATGTGTGGATAACTGTGAATACAATGATGGAGGTGTGTTTCACTGTAGGGTCAGATACTACATATCAGCATTACACATGTTGGGAATACAAACAGTACTGTACAGAGAGCATATGTGTGCACACACTCTAAATGTGTTGGAGCTGGAGTATGACCAGCCCAAAGGATACACCCTTGTGGATTATACCCTTGCTATGAATGTCACACAATGTCATGTGCTATCTGACATGTCCATGACACGTAGTGGGCTGACTGCAACACTGCTCAACTATCCTGCAAAACATGATGTCTCACATCCCATACATACCACCCTTTGTCTGCATAACCCTGTCATCAGTGGAGCATATGACATCTATGGATGTATGTCATATGGGATAACACTGACATGTGAAATAAGATGGCCATCTCAACCATTGGACAGAACATGTGTACACATGGCCATGGAGGATGGCCAGAGACATGAAGCAACACACACAGTAGAAGTGATGTACATGTGTGTACACCCTGTTGTATATTGGCTTGACACAATACAAATCTGGCCTTTGTGTAATGGTGATATTGCAGATGTGAAACACTAAACATCATACAGGCCTGTGCACAGCTTGTGTAGGCATAACATGAAACCACCACATAACATGTCTTGAACATCTTGAGTGTGTCACGACATGAAAGCATTCATCTATACAGTATCCACATACATACATGTGTTGCACAACATACACATACAACCACATCAGGCCACAGATACAGTACATTCACCTTGCTAGTGTCAGACATCACTGTCATGCCTGCTCCTCATGTGTGTGAGGTACACAGATGGCATGTGGGACATAGAGTACTGCTAAGTTAGCCATGTGTGGGCATAGTTGCCAGTCATCAGTAATATGGCTGCAGATGTGCAGGGGTGTCATCCATATACCCTTCTGTGACCTGTGTCACACATTCCACATTAGGGTTTAGTGTGTATACACCTCAGTGACATGGGTCACATTCCACATTAGATATGTATTGTATGTGAACATAGTCATGGCTATGAACTGTGTCAGTAACTCACACTGTATAGCAATTGTGAAGCCACATGATGCCCTGCAATGGCTATGCACATCAGTTCAATGTGCAGTATGTCACTGCATATTTGTAGAGTGGACAGACAACATTGCTTCAGCTGAAGGCCCATGTTAGTATAACACGTCCCTGCATTGGTACACCATTACCATACTGTAGATTGGAAAGGATACCATTGTGTTACACATGTATGCATGTCATTCAACATGTCAGCAGAAGACATGTCATACTACATGTGATTGGCAAGGTCATACACCACACATCAGGGCTGTGTACTGTAAACCTGTGCTGGTCTGTGGCACCATTGTAAAGTAGGGACAGCCATGTCAAACATGTGTGTACAGCCACATGCACAATGTCTGTAGACTCAGCTCAGGGGTAGGCAGAATAATGTTGAACATACATGCAGTGCTTTGGGGGAGATATGCAAGCTAGGGCTCAGGCAAACATAGTATTCAGTCGACATACCCTTCTGCTCATGTCCTCACACATAGGGTCAGTGGCCAACACAAAGCATCAGTGACAAATGTACAAAGGTCAGCGATGGTCTGTTAACATGTGATGTATGTTGCACACACCATGGCAGTGCAGTGCAATGGTGCAAAGTGCATGCATTGTGTTGCAGGTATGGGGCATAGGCTACTAACACAAATGGTGCAATACAGTTATGTATGCTAACCATCACTATAATTGTGTAAGGTGCATGCCGTCTGCTATAACACATGCATGCTGTTGTGTGCAACTCAGGGATGTATGAGAACTACCACTATAATTGTCTAAGCTGAATGTCATCTGCCATATCACCTGCATGTAGCATGTGTCTGTGTGTGTCGGTGTGTGTATGTGTCTGTATGTGTGAGTGTGTGTGTATGTCTGTGAGTGTGTGTGTGTGTGTGTCTGTGTGTGTGTGTGTGTGTGTCTGTGTGTCTGTGTGTGTGTGTGTGTCTGTGTGTGTCTGTGTATGTGTGTGTCTGTGTGTGTGTGTGTGTGTGTGTGTGTGTGTGTGTGTGTGTGTGTGTGTGCGTGTGTGTGTGTGTGTGTGTGTGTGTGTGTGTGTGTCTGTGTGTGTCTGGTATAACTTGTAATGTACAGTTCTTGTCTTCCCCTCACAGGTGTTGATGTAGGTGCATTGCCCTCCTGCGATCCACCTGATGTTAGTGTCCCCACAGACTCTAGCAGTGATGATGATAGTATGATTGAGGCACAGGCAAGGTTGTCAGGGGCTGAATCTGTGTCATTGGTTGCCATTCCACCTGTATCCCCCTCATCCTTGCACACAGTTCCCCTGCCTACAAATACCCCATCACCACTGGCCATAGTGGAAGGACAATTGGAGGGTGGTAGCATGGAACAGGGAATTGTGGAGACTATGGAAGGTGTGCCTGCACACCATGATCCCAGTCAACTGACTGGTGATGTCCCACACAGGCATGTGCCCAGTGCTGCTCGTAGGAGAACCACTGGCCAACATGCCCCAGAGAGACAAAGCACATCAGCTGGAGTCACCAGATGCATGTTTTGGTCTGTAATGGAGGCACAGGCACGTGCTGAACAGCACAACAGAGAAGGTCTGAGGATTCAGAGGGCTGCTGTCTGTTCATTAACTGACAAAATCCAGGCACTTGCAAATGCTCACCATCATCTTGCAGATGTTTTGGATAGATGATTGTGTGACATGGCGGGAGTCCTTGACCGTGGCATGTCAATCCTTGAGCGTGGAATGTCTGTGCTGGAACATCTGGTGGGAATGAGGCATCGGCATGTGGATGTAAGTAAGCTACATCACCTGTTGAAGGTCTACGTGAACATGCTACTGCACATGCCCGCTCCCATAGTGGTGGTAGCAGCAGCAGCGCAGCTGGTGCTGTGCAGTTCACACCAGGACACAGCAGGCCACATGCACATGGTCCTGGATGGTCTCAACAAGGACATGATTCCAGTGGACATGTGTCATCAGACAGTACCCAATCTGGAGCTCTGCCTGGTAGTGCCCATGCAACCCCTGGCAGGAGCAGGTCACGTGGCCATGGCCGGACACCGTGAACTTTGAAACCTGCCTTGTACAGTCTGCAGCTGTCAATAATACCCCTGTGTAGGCCAGCCACATGCCAGATCTGTGTGTATGCATATACACACACACACACACACACACACACACACACACACACACACGCACGCATCCACACATGCCCAATGATATCACAGACCCTAACACACACATGATGTCATCCAATGGCACAGCCTAGGCCTCTCGCAAACATTATCACCCTGTGCATATGATGATGCCTGTGTCGCATCCCAGTCATCCACATCATCAGTGCAGGGACATGCTCATATGGTCTGATGCACAGGGTTAACATACTAGGTAGACAATTGTAGATTAATATTGGTGAGTAGTGTTGACAGGCAGCAGACATACTATGTATTACAGTCTTAGAATGCATTTTGTATGTTTGACAGTATGTATCATGTGTAGCAACGCTAACAGCATGTTGATCTTGATGTTCTGCCTTCCTCTTTCAGGTGTAGCTGCATGTGCCGGGGGATGTCGGTGTTTGCGGTTGGGGTCCCATATGTACATGTTGACTACTCACAGGTCTGTATGACAATACCTGCATGCACCTTATAGCTTCCACATCACAGTTATAATCTCCCATGTTTCAATTATGTTTACTGTTCTAATGATCCAAGAGCATGATAGCTGTGTAGTAAGCTACTGTGTTCATAGCCGTCACATCCATAGTGTATGACATCACAGATATAGTTACCTAGAGCGGGGAGGAGGTAAAAGAGTGGTATGGCAGATGACAAGGGTAAAGGCCAGTGGAAATAGTGGCTTCTCATTGGGAAGCAGTAAAACCCACTGCCATGACAGCATGCAAACGCAGACACACCCACACACTCAGGGATTCACAGACACAGTAACACAGACTCTGACACACACACACAGTTGCCAGTGTTTGGATGAGAACCCCTGCCTATGTGCATATCATCATTATAGTACTATGCAATTACAAGACGTGCCACAGAGAATTCACATGTACAGGTAGTCGGAATGGCCTAGGATCGAGGACATCGACAGGGATACTACAGTGCAGTGAGTGTATGTGGGGAGGGGGGGTTCATCAGTTGGCTATGTAACAACAGGTCACACCCCAGGGTGTACATGTTAACAGGCAGTTAGAATGCCCATCTAAGATTGATGATATCAACAGGAATACTAGATTGCATTGAGTGGATGGGGGGAGGGGCATTAACATTTCACTATGGTAAAATACAGCTTTATTCCAGGGACCGGACAGCCATACACATGGACAGCCATAAACACACACACACACACACACACACACACACACACACACACACACACACACACACACACACACACACACACACACACACACACACACACACACACATACACACAGACTCACACACACACACTGTGGCATACCCCATGATATGCACCAATGTCACACACATACAGACACTTGACATGTGTGAGGTTCAACCACCTGCCTATGCCTTTCTTTCTACACTTCACTCTGTTCTGATGTCAACAACAGTGTTCAGGAAAGTGAAAACATGTGGGATGTATTCCCAACCATACGTGACATATATGGACACACACACACCCACACATGCCAGTACTGTGAATCAAGCACCTGCCTATCTCATGATAGGTATTACAGAAGTACAGCACTATCACATTTGATACAAAGCTTACTGACTCTTTCCTTTGCCAACTGTGGTGATATATGCACAATATATGCACAGGGGAGGTATTATTGTTACAGGTGTCAAGAGGTTTGCCTTCAGTGTCACCCTTACTGCATTTTACATTGTCTGTCTTCCACTTCAATTAACAAAACCTGACCTTAGCAGTTATACAGGTTATTGTAGGAATGGTTGTAACACACCAGTGAGCTGTCCTCGGTAATAATCATTCATCTGCAAAGTAGCCCCACCACTTAGTAGTCAGGTCCAAACATCTGTCCATACCTCATGTACAGCTTACAGTACTTAGAGCATATCACCATATACAGTTGGCAATGTTGAGACTGTATTGCAACAGCATGATGTACTAAGACAACAGTCACCTTCAAACATCAGACACTGCACGCACATGGACTCTACACAAACATCACTACATGTACACATATGCGGTCTACATCAGTAAGTGCACCAGGAAATGGCTGAGTGTGTTTGTGTGTGTATGTCTCAGCAAATGCCTGAGTGTGTGTGTCAGAAAATGGCTGAGTGTTTTTGTGTGTGTGTATTTGAACACATTTGCTTACATCCCTGGGGCTGTCCATATAGGCCCACATCAGCCAACACCTGCACACCTAGACCCATAACTAGCCACCCAAAGTTCCCCCACCCGCACTTCCTCTACAGCACCCATCCTTACTCTGGGTCCTGGTCAGTTTTTAACACACCAATACACGCTGCCCACTCTCCACTTCACGGGACCAACTTGAAAACATCGAACTTTTAAAAGGTTGAAAGTCATATGGTCGAGACCATATGATCAACCTTTCATAAGATTGATGTTTTCAAGTGGAAGAAAAAGGTGAGTAAACACGGAAAAAAGTAGTGTTTCTGCAGGGCAGTAAGGTGCCCTACAGACTGTGACTGTGAATGTGCCATCTCTGTGATGGCACTGCAGACAGGGTATGGTAAATCTCCCGTTTAGCACTTCTGCATATAGCACTAAATGGGAGATTTCCCTTTACCCCACTGTAGTGCGATCTTGGAGTTGGAATATTAAAGTAGGGGGGCTGTGGGGGGCGCAAGGGGGCTAGCCCCCCTGCATACACTTCTTTTTAAATTTTTTTTTTTGGTTGCACTTGAAATGTTCGATATTTCGAAATATCGATCATATGGTCTCGACCATATGAAGTTTGATATTTTGTAATTTCGATGTTTTCAAGTGGAACCATATATATATATATATATATATATATATATATATGTGTGTGTGTGTGTGTGTAGTTTTATATATATATATATATATATATATATATATATATATATATATATATATATATTTATATATATATATATATATATATATATATTTATATATATGTGTGTCTGTAAAGCAATGCATACCCCACGTAAACGCACTTACACACGCTTACTGGTGTTTATATATGCTTAAACCTGCTTACTAGTGCCTTATTCATTATGACACCGACACTTCGCTCCAGCTCACTTTTAATTGTTATTTTGCAGGTTATACAGCGGATAGATGTCAAAATATGTTCATGTACAGATTACCGATAGTAAATGGTATGTGATGCAGTGGGATTTGGAACGGGAATGTCTGTTCGTCAGGCAGTTGCTCTAACCAATACACTATTGTTGTGCTGCTTCATTTGCATATATACCCATATACCCATGACTCCTGGTTCCCCAAACACCCACCCCAACACCTCCCTAACACTGTAGTCATCCATTCTCCAGTTGGATTTGCGATGTATCCACACCACTACACATTGGCCACTCCCTACTCCTGTAGACCCATCCCATCGGTTGACTCACTCCACGTATCCTCAGAACTCCCAAACTTTTAGTCCACAAACATTGGTGACATGAGCGACCAAAAGGACACTATTCGCAATTTTTGGGTTGTCCCACATGGGACACGCATGTCTTTATGTCAAGATTAAACTCTATACTTCATTACATCCTTAGTCCCGTTAACATGACACTACAATAAATTAATAAGTATGACTATGTGGTAACGCATACGTTACACATGAGATCCTAATTATGTATGTGTTCGGCGTATTTCTTTTATAAATAGACCGGTTTAGTAATTGGCATTGCCGTAGCAGGCAGATCACAGGAATGATTCCATGTGTGAGAAAGTCCTCACATTTGATTTTTGCAGCACAGCACTGACTTCGGACATTGTACACACTTCTGCGTTTTAGCAGTTTCATCCCCTCCCTCTTATGCACAACCTATTATTCTATGTATTGTTGAGGTTTGTAAGGGCACATTCATGTTATTTATGTCTGCAAATGGAATGAATGTGTTACAGAGAATGTACGTCTACATATAGATGTCTGCATGTGTGTATGCATATATACTTATAACGAACTCACTGACCTCCACGAGGCGGTCCAATTAGAACCAGCCCATCCAACCCTGGCACGCCTGGATCCATAATTTCATACCCATAGTTCCCCCACCCCACTAGAGTTCAACATACATGCATACCATCCATTGTCCAGTTGCTATCTCAGCCATGACACACCTCCACACATTGCCCTCTCCCGAGAGTTAGGGGCCTTACACATATGTTGTCCCAACCCATGTAGTCTCAGGCTCTCCCACCATTTAGTCCTTGAACATACATGTCCTTGCTTGTGTAATGGTTGGATGGCCACACAGTCTATCAATTTTTGGGTAGTCCCACCAGGGACTACCCTCTGATTGTAAATTAGACTTAGCAGATCATCAATGTTACTCTCACTAGAAACAACTTTGATCCAAAACAATACCAAAACAGCAAAATCTTCAGAAGTCAGGAATCGAAAAACAGGAACCAAAGTCAAATCCAAAAGCAAACTCTTTATTCTCCAGCACCTCGGTGTAACCACCTTTCAAGAGTATATATCTTGTATACTCTTGAAAGGTGGTTACACCGAGGCGCTGGAGAATAAAGAGTTTGCTTTTGGATTTGACTTTGGTTCCTGTTTTCGATTCTGACTCTAAGATTTTGCTGTTTTGGTATTGTTTTGGATCAGAGTTGTTTCTATCTGAAGGTGTGTGGAGTGGAGTTTGTGTAATGTTACTCTCACTGCCTGTGGTGTGAGTAGCAGTGTTTGCTCACTCCTGCCCAGCTTGATATGACATATGCTGACAGCGCTATATAATACTGGAGTTGCTGTTGATTCCCTTCTCATTCCGTTTGCATGCTTTATTGTTACATCATTCATTCTTTATATATATATATATATATATATATATATATATATATATATATATATATATATATATATGGTTCTACCTCACTTCAACGACACGCGGAACATCGACAGGGAAATTGCGAGCCCCAGAAGATCGACAGCAGAAGACCGACGGACGGGACCTAGAAGATCGACAAGCAGAAGACCGACCGACGGATGAAAGCACCGCCGAGGATGCCGAAATGGGAAAAGGCTGTGTAAGTATGCGGTAGTGACGGACGTTAGGGTGCGAGTAAGGTAAGTGGGGATAGGGGTGGGTTAAGTGAGTTAGGGTTAGGAGCGGTCAGGTAAGTGTGCGGTAGTGATTGTGTTTGGGTTAGGGGCGGATAAGTGAGTTAGGGTTAGGAGCGGTCAGGTAAGTGTGCGGTAGTGATTGTGTTTGGGTTAGCGGGATAAGTGAGTTAGGGTTAGGAGCGGGTCAGGTAAGTGTGCGGTAGTGACGGACCTTAGGGTTAGGGTTTGGGTCAGGGTTGTAGGTAGTTGTGTATGTATGGTTTAGTGTGGGTTTGTAGGGATTTTGGTGTGCTTGTGTTGTGTATGTGCGTTTTGGTCGGTGAATGTGTTTTGGTTGTTGATTGTGGTGTGTGAAGTGTATGAGGTTTCGTGTTTGTGTACCGTCGGTTATTTCGTTGTTGGGCATGTGGGATTTCGTGTTTTTGTACTGTCGGTTATGTGGTGTCGGTGATTGCGTTGTCGGTGTTGTGGTGTTTCGTTTATGTGAGGTAGAACCATATATATATATATATATATATATATATATATATATATATATATATATATTATATCTGTACATACTTATATACATTTCCTATGCTGGGCACTGCTTAGACCCATGCAAGCGCACTCAGACTTGCTTACTGGTACTTATATATGTTTGTGCTTACCCCTGCTTACTAGTGCCTTATTCATTATGACAGTGCCACTTTGATTGAATGACATTTAGTTAAATATCTCATGTGATACTCATGTCTGTTTTACAGCAAAACGACATTCATTCCACATGGAAAATGATATGTGCTATTGTTGGGCTCGAACCATGAATGCCTGTTCATTATGAACGATTCATTAGGCGGATGCTCTAAACACTACACAATTGATGTTTATGTTGATTCCGCATGTTTTTCTCTATTTGAATGATTTTGATGTGTAAGCTACGCTTGGCAGAGGGCAGCAACGTGCAAACAAGCTGCACTTTGCTTACACCTTCGATATTGCAGCAATTCAAATGTATAATAAGGACACGGGGAATCTAATTGTGAAAGTTCTAGGGATGGGGCTCAACATTCCACTACATGCTTGTGTTTACTACTTCGATTTTATTTCACTGTTCGTGGACACTCTTGTATGCTTAGCATACATATCGGTATCCACGGACACTGAACTACTGACTTACTATTAGAGGCGGGCTCTACTAGTATGCATAGTAGGTTGTGCAGCTGTTGGGGCATGTTTACACCACCTAGAAGCACTTGTAAATGCCCCCTACACTCGGTCACGTTTCCTGTGCACGTTGAAGGTGCGGCGGGCGCCATCATACATAATCATATGGTGCTGCTGCACCATCTGTAGTGAGGATGCTTGAAGCAAGGCTAAAACCGTCCTTGCACCGAGCTTCTTGAATCCCGGGGAGTGTCTCTTATAGATACCTAAGAGATCTTATTCAGGTATATAGGGTATTTAGAGACAACTACCTCTAGGAATGTTTGGGGTCATCAAAAAGTATTAGAGAATTAACAGACAACCTATGTAGAAGATTCTGTATGAATGAGAGTTGTTCTAATTGGTTCTTTGAGAGAGTAGCTGATGCATGGAACAGACAACCAAATTACATTAAAGCAAGTACTAGTTTAGATATTTTAAGAACGACCTGGATAATTATTATGGGAACAAGTGTTTTCATATATTGGCAGGCTGGAAGGGCATCACAGACACCATTATAACAACTGCAGTTGTAAACATTATAAATCACTTATAAACCTTTTAGTCATTGTCAGTTAAGCATTATATAGCTCATTCAAATCCTGCCTCTTAAACCTCATTCCTGCTCTGCATAGCTTTTTGGTACCTTTACTTATAAACTTTACAGACATAAGTACATGTACTTTGAGCTGTTTGCTGTGCATTTGTGAATCAAAGTGAACAGTTCTGAGGATTCAGAATGATTCTGAAGAAGTGATATACTCAGTAGCGAGGCCTAATCAACACATCCACTGAGGTAAAATATAAGCTATCACTCAATCAGTTTACTTCATTCACCTGACTTTCAGAAAAATCTAACTAAATTCCTCAACTTGATTGAGCACTGTTGATGTAATAAACACCTCATCATAATGGCAGTGCCATCACCTTTTACTTTAGTTGTATTGGTATACTCTTTGTAATGTCAGTGGCACCACCTTTTTTTTTAGTTGTATTGGTATATTCTTTGTAATGTCAGTGGCACCACCTTTTACTTTAGTTGTATTGGTATGCTCTTTGTAATGGCAGTGCCATCACCTTTTACTTTAGCTGTATTGGTATACTCTTTGTAATGTCAGTGGCACCACCTTTTACTTTAGCTGTATTGGTATACTCTTTGTAATGTCAGTGGCACCACCTTTTACTTTAGTTGTATTGGTATGCTCTTTGTAATGTCAGTGGCACCACCTTTTACTTTAGTTGTATTGGTATACTCTTTGTAATGGCAGTGCCATCACCTTTTACTTTAGCTGTATTGGTATACTCTTTGTAATGTCAGTGGCACCACCTTTTACTTTAGTTGTATTGGTATGCTCTTTGTAATGTCAGTGCCATCACCGTTTACTTTAGTTGTATTGGTATACTCTTTGTAATGTCAGTGGCACCACCTTTTACTTTAGTTGTATTGGTATGCTCTTTGTAATGTCAGTGGCACCACCTTTTACTTTAGTTGTATTGGTATACTCTTTGTAATGTCAGTGGCACCACCTTTTCCTTTAGTTGTATTGGTATGCTCTTTGTAATGTCAGTGGCACCACCTTTTACTTTAGTTGTATTGGTATACTCTTTGTAATGTCAGTGGCACCACCTTTTACTTTAGTTGTATTGGTATACTCTTTGTAATGTCAGTGGCACCACCTTTTCCTTTAGTTGTATTGGTATGCTCTTTGTAATGTCAGTGGCACCACCTTTACTTTAGTTGTATTGGTATACTCTTTGTAATGTCAGTGGCACCACCTTTTACTTTAGTTGTATTGGTATACTCTTTGTAATGTCAGTGGCACCACCTTTTACTTTAGTTGTATTGGTATACTCTTTGTAATGTCAGTGGCACCACCTTTTATTTCTAGCTGCATTTATATACTCATTGTAATGTGAGTGGCACCACCTTTTGTTTAAATATTTACTTGTATATGCTAACTGGGGTGCAGCACTGATCCATATGACGTCCTTCTGACTCAGCCTTGGAGCATTGTCTTGCTAAGTGACATTTTCACAGTCATACAGGTAGGTAAAGGAAATCAAACCTCAGACTATAGGAATCAGCCTTAGTCTTCTATACTGTCACATAATTACTTAGTTCACATAGGCACCAGGCACCCTACTCTCAAGTCAGAGCTGATATTGACACTAGAAAAAAATTCTCAGTGCTAATGTAATGGAAGAAAAATAAAAGACCATGAGTACCAGAGCATTTGTACCTGAATGTGAGAAAAATGCTTTGCTGGAGTTGGGGATGCCATCTCAGGAAGAACAGATAAGGAAGAACACATGGATTATCGGGCTGTGAAGACACAATTACTGCTGATCATCCCTGGAACCCTGGAAAAGGGAAAAGAAAGAGTAAACTGTGGGAACAGCAGCAGAAACTCTTATAAAGTACAGGTGTCAACTTCACTAAAGATGAGTAACTGAACTCTTTAAAGAAACAGATTGATGGCTGCTAAATTCTTCAGAATTGCCAAAGTGAAATTTTCTGATAATGGTACATAAAGGATTGCAAATCAGTACAAGGGAAATGGTTGAAAAACTTTGTAAACTAAATAAATTAAACCAAGGAAAATGTGTTTTGAACCAGCAGAGACTGACAAAACATGTAGAAAGGCATCCCATGGCTCTGTGCTGCACAGCTTAGCGGACATTGCCACTAAGTACCATTTCTTTTAAAATTGTAAGTTTTTGGTACGTAGCAGCAGAGACAGCATCTTAGGAAAAGTCCATACAAGGAAAAACAAACTGTTCAAAGTAATCAGGTTTCATCAAAGCAATGTGTGAACACTCAATAGTTTCTATAAAGGCTTCATCCAGGTTTAGTGTAGGAAACTTTTCTAATGCATTAATGTGCACTGCACACCTATCATTTGTTATGACAATATTGGGCTGCTATGGCATTGAAAACTGCTTTTAATCTCATCTTACCTCTAGAAATGGACAACTGTATCTCTGGTCAAGGTAATACACACACTAAAAATAGAAGGTTATGAGAAGAGCAGGATTTTCCTGCACGTGTATAGATGCATGCAGACACAGAAACGTACAAGGACACACATGCATGTACACACACATGTACGCGGACATACAAACACACATGCGCATGCGTGCACGTGCACAAATACAGTGAAGACAAACTCATTACATTCCCTGCCGATCAGCAGTAAGCTGTGGATGTAGTTTTTCTACATGTTATTTAACTTCTCTCTGGATTCTGATTTCTCACTGGATGCTATCTCCCATTAAAAAGAGGTATATTTATTAGGTAATGCAGTAATGAATATCTATGCATTTTTTTTTTGTCTTCAGCTCATATATTCCACTTTTCTGGTACTTCTGTGCCTCATTTTGCTATTTGTGATATAGCTATTGGTTTCTGCCATGATGCACTGAAGGACATCCCTTTTTCTCAAAGAAAAAGGGGAAACGAGAAAGCTTTAAGTGCGAATGTGACAAGGAACTAATATAATTATTCTATTATCCTTCTGCACATTAGTTTATTCCGCATTCTGATTTCATAGTTCCCATTGGTACTGATGTTTCATTCTTTTGCATTTCATGTGTCAGTGCTGCCTGGTGAAATATGAATCAGCATAGCCATCACACCACTTCCACCCAACTGTAAATATGCATTACTTAGAACTGCTGCTAATGTGATGTCTGCCTTACTGTGCAACCTAATTACATGTTGCTACCAAAGGGAATATTGTAATGAATAATTTCAAAGGTTTTACAACACCAAAAGAGAACTAACATTTTCACCCTTAGCAACAATCAGCATGCCTAATTCATTAGAATCAAGATTCAATAAAACTGCTTTAAACACACAGATATAAACCCATGGGTAGGCATGTATACAAATGCACACAGACACACACACACACACACACACACACACACACACACACACACCGTAATCCTGTGGCAGTAGTTATGCATTTGTTCGAACATCCTCTAGCCTTTGGGTTTTAGTGTATGCTGTCAAAAAAGTCTTCAGTGTAACATTATTTTTCATGTGATGAAATCATTTGGTCATATATGCAACTTGTGCTCATGTAAATAACCTTTTTACAATGCTGGTAATAAAAAAAAATTCCTTTTAACATAGAAAATAAAAGCAACCTCCTGATGCTAAAACTCCACAGCTGCTAGTTGATAAGGCTAACACTTACTTACACAAAAATAAAACCAATAACTGGTGCTTTTATTAATGTATAAATCATCTGCTCATGCTCTACAACATATAAGCTTTGTTTTCACTGTAGGCCCCAGATATTAGAGAAAAATGTGTCACACTTTACTGTCTCACTGCCTTCTCACATCACTGTCATACTTTATATACTAAAAATTATTCTGTTGAGATGACAAAAGTTAGTTTTATAGTTGTTAATTACTTTACAGCCCCTCTTATTTGATACTTTCTGTTTTATTGTATCCTTCCTTTATTTCTGTCTTAAATGCTTACTCTTCCAATTTTAACCAGTGTAGCATGTGTAATAATGATTTATTTGTTTGTGTCTTTCGGCTTTTCCTGGTTAGAGGTCGCCACAGTGGAACTCCGGTCCGCTAATGATTGGTAGTGGATTTTTACGTACCAGGTTACCAGCCCTGATGCACAACCTTCAACGAAGGCACACACCACTCACGTATGCCTCCGCATAGAAGACGCTCTAGCTGAGAATTGAACGGGACAGCGTCTTGCTATGAGGTGACAACGCTACCGCAGCACCATCACCGCAGTACTATTACTTATTCATTTAAAATTTTAACAGAACAGGTTTTGTATCAACATGCATTTTCTAAACAATGGTGGTATGAAACTTTAATGTCTGGTATTAATGACTGACTATGATCCTCTGCATACCTCTCAACTTTTGGTTAAGAATTCTAGACCAAGCCAAAAACAGTGGGGAGATAAAAGACCAAATCACGGGCAGATTTTAAATATTGCTCTTATAAACTTTGAAAGCTTCTAGAATAACAGGTTTTTCATTAGCATGCATTTTCTGAAGGATATGGAGTCTCAGACTCAAATGTTTCATTATTTATTGAACACTACCCTCAATGCTTTGCCAGAAAAACACAGATTTTATGACGAATAGACTAAAAATATGAGGAAATAATTCATACATTCTGTGAGATTTGAAAGTTAAGAGCTATTATCCTGAGTGATTACAAGAAGGTCTAAAACTTTATGAGGCACAAGGCAAAAATATGAGGCAAAACCAGGGATATTCTGCTAAATTCTGGACAGTTTATTTATATATTTATTGACTGTTTGTTGTTTGCTTACCTGGTAAATGAGCAGGCTGGTCTAGTGAC